>NC_083768.1:42829562-42852062 GCF_963514075.1 Conger conger | reverse complement strand
GACACACACACACACACACACACTCACGTGTACACACACACACACACACACACACACACTCACGTGTACACACACACACACACACACACGCACACCATAAAAAACTCCAGTCTTTCTGAAGGAAAAGGAAAGCATAGCCCGAAGGACTGCCGGCACACAGAGGAACAAATAAATATATAATACACTTAATTAATTAGCACATTTCTAAATGAAATCGCTAAGCCCTGTGACCACAGCATTAATTAAGTGACTCAAGCAAGCCCTTTTCGTTGTTTGTTTTTGAATTCTTTCTTTTTAAAATTCTGCCACCGCTCAATCCTGTAATGCCATACAGGAAATGAAGAGAAGAGTGACTCACTGGCTTTTGTCAGTTAAAGTGGAAGGCGTTCGTGTAGCAGGCGGACCGCATCCGGGCCTTTGTGCCGCGAGGCGGGCACACGGCGGGCGTTAGGACCCTGCGGAGGCCGGGCCGGGCGTTTCGGGGGATGACAGTTGCAGATGAATTATTCAGATCAATTTTGCGGATCTTCATGAGTGCCGTGTAACAACATCTGAGAACTATTGTCTCGTCGTTTTAAAACCATGAATACAAATACGCTCCCGCAGACGGTGCCAGAAACAGAGAACAGACACACAATGCTCCCAGTTCCAGCCAAAAATGCTTTGTCGAGACAAACCCGCCCGCGTCGAGTGGCCGTGATCTGAGATTTGAATAGCAGGACTCTCATTGTGCGTTTGAAAGGACAGAAGAAGAGAACGGCTGGAATCGCCGTTAAATCGTTTCGACAAAGATTAAACGTTGGCACGTTCGTCACAATGAATTTCAATTAATAAATCATTTAAGGTAGAGAAATCATTTCAACTGTGAAATGTGCACACAAGAACGCAACAAATCAACTTCACATCTGATTTGTTTGCGCACACATCGTCACGCTGAGGGCACTTGTTTGAGGTGTGTCGCGGACTAAAACAGGCCTTTTCCCAATCCGCCCTGGGTCAAATACAAAATTGTTTTGGATTCAAATACATTTCTACGCTTTACTGAGTGTGTCAGGTGTATTGGAACCAATGAAATACTCTGAAAAAGTTCAAACCCTGCCTTCTGGTCTTCTTGGTTGGCTCAGTTGTACCAGGCGATATCAGTCGAGCGCAGAAACGTATTTGAATTTAAAACAATCACGTAAATGGTAGGCCTGGAATGGATGGCAGCGGTTATGATGCAAAACTGCCCTTCCACCTGCCATACACTATGCGATATTTGCTGCGATTATGTCATCGCGGAGAAACTTTAATCGGTGCACCAAAAGACCATCAGGTTTAGAAAGTTGTTCAGAGTGAGAGTCGAAAAGAGCTTTAGAGACTAAAAGTCCATTTCCCCTTTTCTTCAAATCACCTGGATTTGCTAATTAGCACAATTCCTCAGCCAGGAGTCAGAACTAATTAGAGAAATCAGCTGGAGGAGTCGAGGGGGAAAAAAACACATTGAAGGACTTTTACTTTCTGACCCCTGGACTTTCCACCTCTTAGAGGGGGCATCTGACTGTAGTTTGACCCATGAAAACCGCAGGGTGCCCAGCTTATGAAATACCATAACAATGAGAACAGGCCGTTCAGCTCAGCAACGCTCGCCTTTTCCCTACCACTGAAGTCTACCTACTGCCCAGTTTGCCTAAAACGCAATAGCATCTAGCGCCGCACCAAGCCTGGTCTTAAAACCCCCCGTGTTTTTTCTGCCTGCGCTATTCCACGCAGCGACCACCCTCTGTGCCGGGGAAGGACAGGAGGTCGCGACCCCTCTCTCCTTCACGTGGGAAAGGAGGACGTCCTGGCGGAGGGCAGAGCGAAGCCCCGCGGCAGGCCACGCGTGATTCGCTGAGCCGGCCGACCCAAATTATCGAACCGAGCGAAATAACCTCCGTGTTCACACAGACGCACGCGCGCGCACAGTCGCCGAGCTGCGGGAGACGGCCGGGGGGGGGGGGGGGGGGGGGGGTTAACGGCACGGCAGACCGCCAAACGGGGGGGCGCGGGCGGGCGACGATAACCCTCGGCGGAAACGCGAGGTGCCCGCTCGTCCTTCCCTCTCACGCTGTTGCCAGGGCAACATTTGCACGCGTCCTGAGGGACGTCGGCCCTCGCCTGACTGGTTCCGAGAGGGGACCGGCGCGAGACAGCCGAGGGCTCAGTCAGCCATTAAGGCGCTGTCTGCACGGCGTCGAAGACACGGGCGCAGCCATCATCCGCTCTCAGGCCAAAACGCCGCGTCTCTTCCGCATACTAAAACTAACTTTCTCACATCAATTTATCTCCCGCTCGCAGCGCGCGGCAGGAGTTCATGCTATCCTACCGCACAAGTCCTCGATTTTTAAAACGTGAATATACGAACAAAAAACTTCCACAATAACAAGCGATAATTTGGAAACTAAGGACCGCGTGTAGGTGTGGAGCATAAAGTTGGTAATTAATTACGGGAGATATTTTCAGCTTCTGTCGATTCGTTCCAGTTTAAGTTATAACAATGTACCGGCACCAGGGTCACGCCACCTCATTACATTGGCCACGTTTTAATCCTAGCAACAGCATGAAGAACAATAATAAGTGCCACATTCGGTGACAGTGTGTTTATTAATAGCCGCATAATAAAAAAATTGGAATGTACTGCGACTCCAGAGATGTGGAGGAGGGAAAGAAAAACACATCTGCAGGAGCTTTCAGAGGTCTGCGTGAAAGCGGCTGGAAGAGTATTTCAGTATTTACTCTGGAGAACGTCACGGCTCACGGACAAACTGTGGGGGTTTTGAAGACCAGGCTCGATACGGCGCTGGATACCATTTCGCTTTCAGGCAAACTAAGCGGTAGGCACACTCCAGTGGCTGGAAAAAGGTGAGCGTTGCTGGGCTGGTGGGAATGTTCTCGCCATTGCGTTCGGGTTACGTAAGAAACAACGCGGGATGGAGTCAGACGCTTTTTTTGGGGCCTGACACAGAATGCTTAATTTCCCCTCCGGTGCGGGAGAGACCCCGCTGTTCGACTCGGTGTCGGTAGGAACGGTGCGAAGCAGGAACGGTAAAACAAACAATCAGTGTTATCCTGGTGTCTGTTCACACACCACGGCGTACGCTCCCCCAGAGGGCTAGTCCCTCTGAGCATTCACAACATTCACACAGCATCTCATCATGTTGTTTACCATCAGCCCGTCAAATCATCATTTGTTATGTTCACCAGACTCACAAATAAGGTTAATAAGGTTAGATTTACTGTTAGAGAGAGAGAGAAAGAGAGCCTCTTCCATTTAAACGACAAGGTAAATCAGTCATTATGAACTATGGATAATATTGATTAGTTATATAACTAAAAATAAGAGTAAGTAAAACAAATAAATCTAGAAATGGCAATATTTTAACACCAACCCTGTTGGCGCTCAAGCATGTGTCCGTCATTCCCGTATTTAAATACTGTATTAGGATAATGTGTCTCCAAAATAAAAATAAACCACTTATTTTGTAAAGGACACAGGGCCCCACCCTTGCCTGGGCTTTTCAAACACTTCAGTTAAGCTTTTAATTATATTCAGCGTGCACTTTCAGATCTGCACCTGCTCCTCAAAAAGCAGGAAGAACCAAGTCTAGTGTTTTCAAGGTCTCGTTCCCTCTCTCCGGATGAATTGAAAAATCACAACCTTTGATTGCAAGTGCACTGAAAGAGGATCCTGCTATAAATACCTGGGGAATCTGGCTTGATGATAACCTTAGTTTTAAATTGCATATAGAAACTGAGAATGGAATTAGACGTCTCTTTTAGGAACACTTCTTTTTCAATTTCAGTTTTACTTTTAAGGTCAAGAAAGACATATCATGGTGACTTATTTTAGACTGTGGAGACACACAATATACTGTATACATGGGGCGACGTTGGATCAGGCGGTATGAGCAGTCGTCTGGCAGTCGGAGGGTTGCCGGTTCGATCCCACCCTGGCTGTGTCGAAGTGTCCTTGGGCAAGGCACCTAACCCCGAAATGCTCCTGACGAGCTGGTTGATGCCTTGCATGGCAGCCAATGGGAGAATGATAAGCATCAATTGAACAGTGCTTTGGATGCCAATCATTCACAAGCTACCTCTACAACTTGCACTGGATAGAGTTTACCATAGCGCTTTGCGGATAGTTTATTACCTGGCGTGTTTGCTCTTTGGGGGTTCAGGCCTGGTTTTTGCTGTTGGGAAATGCTTCACAAAGCGCTACGCAAACACAATGGACTAGACTTTGGGCTTCATTACAGGCGCTAAATCTCGGCCTCTTCTCCGAATGCTCAGGTTTGACCTCTGGACACCCGCGCAGGTCGGCCTGCTGGTACATATTCGTCTACGAAGCGATAATTGGCCCGTTTCGTTGGTGCCTCAGCCGTGTGCTAAGGTGGGAAGGTGATTTACGCTGCGGTGAAGTACACCTCCAGCCCCGTCCCACGGCCCCAGGTTACGGGCCGCCGGAGCCCTGTTCCTCCCCCCGGTTGATGCCCACGCCCCAAAAACACAGCCTGGAGGTACCGATGCCTCGCCCCGCCTCTCTAAAACCGCACGCTACGCTTGGACCTCCGTTCGGACTTCCTGCTTTTTCCGGCTAGCTTAAGCACCTCGACTGTGACCCGCTCAAGCCGTTTGATTCGCCGCGATGGATTTATTACGTTCCCGCCGCCTCCATTTTACCTTCACCCGACACGCCGGACACTCCTGCTCGACAGTCCGGCCCCTCCTGAGGTTTCTTCCCATCAGGGCGTTTTAAGGGCTTTTCTCCCCACTGGGGAGTTTTTTTTTATCTCATGTGCTTGCTATTTGGGGGTTCAGGCCTGGTTTTTTGTCCTTCAGTCAGTCTGTAAAGTGTCTCTGTGACAGCCTTCTGTAAAAAATCCCCATACACGTATATTAATATTCCGGTTTGACTTCTTCACACCTGCACAGATTGATCCACTAGTATATATTCATCTATAACACAATATTTGGCCTACTTCTTTGCTACCTCAGCTGTCTGCTAATTAGAAATTCACATAATTATCACCTCCGCTCGAGTGATGTGATACTTTTAAATGTCCTTCATCCCTCTGCTGAATTCTGAGAGACGGGCTTCAGATATTTTGCACCTTGCAATTGGAACAATCTGCAAAAAAGATAGCTGATTTTAAAATGTAATTCCTGACCTGGTGACAAGTATGCTCCTGCTTTCAACCTCAAATCACTGCTATACTGTCTAATTCCCAATTTCATGTTTGTAACTTGATTATCAACTAACTTGTTGGGTAACTTGCGTACTTTATATCAGGTTATATCAGATTAACCCTGAATTTGATCTCAACGGGGTATTCCTGGTTAAAGTCCTTTTGATCTCAATGGGGTTTTCCCAGTTCAATAAAGGAAATATATGAAAAATATATAAAATATACAAATGAATAATGGAAACACGCTAGCCTTGCACAGGCCAGTGTTTAGAACAGAGCAGTGCTGTTCTCGTGTGTGAGAGGATCTGGAGGCAGTTCAGCACCACGGACAGCACCTGAAATAGTAGCTTTCAGGATTTTGGGACTGAGTCCAATCTCTCAGCTACAGCACCCTGGAGAGCCCCAAAAGCCCTGCTTAGGGCAGCGTTCAACAGGGAGGGCTGCACAGCGGATTGTGGGAGGCGGAGACTACAGTCCAGGCTGCGGACTTCATTCCCCATCGGCCCCTGCGCTAAGGGCGTTTCTGCTGCACCGACGGAACGCGGCCGTTGTGACATCACAGTGTGTCAGAATGTTGCGCAATCGAAGAACCAGCTGTCTCAAAACTGTTTACAACTGCACAACACGCCCTCTGGGAGTCAGCTCTCCAGTTTCGCAGTGGGAAAGGTGTTTGGCTTGGTACTGCACGGGCTGCTTCACTGGGGACACTAAACTGGGCCTCGATTACCAAAATGCTGGCAAAAACTCCGCTGGCAATGTTTCAGAAAAAGTATCTGCTGCACAACATGTTAAGCAGAAATAGAAGACAAAAAGCAATGCTAGAGGACATGTAAAATCAACATGTTTGGCACAAGCCCGTTGGCAGGTCCATACTATTTGTGGTTGTATCACTTTTCACGTAAAACTGTGGGCGTCCCATGGTTAGATTACTCCTGTATTAATGCTGTTTATGTATTAGATATAATTTGCATCTTTCAGCATCGTTGGCTCCAGACGCACACTGGGAGTGTTTTGAAACTGGGTGTTGGATCCAGAATGGCATTTCAGCATCTGTTTCACACGCTGGAAGCACCCCAGATAATGGGCCAATGAGAAGCCATGCAGCACCACAGATAACGGGCCAATGGGAAGCCATGCAGCAACCCAGATAACGGGCCAATGAGAAGCCAAGCAGGTGGCTCTCCCACACCCGATCCCTTTTCCAGCAGCAGGGGTGCAGCCAGGCCCAGTCCTGTTCTATTGTTCAACTGCAGTAGGAGGCTTGGTTTGTGTTGTGCTTGTATTCTGTAGCGCCACCTAGTGGTTAGGGGTAATACACTAGGTAGTTTAAAACAAGCTGAAACGGAAGTTAGAGCGGCACTAGCTTCCACGATATGACACACACCCGAGGGAAACTTTCAGGTGGAACTTCTGAAGGGCAGGGAGTCGATTTGACTGACGTCACACACAAAAACACACACATACATACACACATGCTCATACACACACATACACGCATGCCAACATACATACACACACATACACATGCACACACGCACACACATGCCTGCAAACGCACAAACACACATGCACACACACACACTAGCGCAGACTACATCTTCTGCACCTCTGGCTGTGTAACATGACTGTGTTTAATTTGAATATTTTCATTAAATGAAATTACTTTTTCATAAGAAATTATTTTTACTCCTGCTATTATTATTTTACATCTGATATTACTCTACCTTACCAGAGGTGGCTGGCCCACCTGCGGAGGGGTGTGTGTGTGTAGGAAGATGGATTTTTCATATTCACTGTTCAGTTTTTGCTCTTTTCATCTTCAGTTTAATTACGCTCAATTTTCAAAGAAATGATATTCACTCGTGCACACTGCAACCAAAAAGGTCAGCAAAGATTCACGATGCAGTATCATGATGCAGTATCATACTAAAATCAGTTATGAAGGTACTGTTTACACAACTGCCATATTATTAGATGACTAAGAAACCAACTACAAACACACGAGTACACACACACACATTTGCACACTCTCACACAAACACACACAACACAGTCATGCACACACATACACACAAATAAGCACACACACACATAGACACACACACACACATGCACACACACACACACACACATACACACAAATAAGCACACACACACATAGACACACACAGACATGCACACACACACACATAGTCACACACACACAAACACACACATAGTCACAAACACACACACATAGTCACACATACACACACACACAGTCACACACACACAGACATGCATACACACACACAGTCACACACACACTCACCCATACACACATACACACACACACACATAGTCTCACACACACAGTCACACTCACACACACGCACACACACACACACACACACACAGTCACACACACGCACACACAGTCACACACACACACACACACTCACCCACACATACACACACACACGCACACACACACACACATACACACACACACACACAGTCACACTCACACACACGCACACACACACACACACACACAGTCACACACACGCACACACACGCAGGTAAAAGACAGCGCAGCTCTATCAGCGCATCACTAGCGGGCGCGGGCGCGGCGGTTAAAGAGGCTGACGCACACTAATAGACTCGTCCTGTTTTAACGCTGAGTGACACTGTGCAGTCGATAGAGCCGCGGGGACACGATGGGAGGCACCGCAGAGGGCACGGAGAACGGGACAGCGACGGACGGGAGAACAAAGCCAGCGGCGGAGGTGCAGAAAGAGAGAGACCGCAAGAAGGAGAAAGAAGGACGGACAGAGGCGGACGGAGTTGGCGCGGCCAGCCGTAGATGGGCACGTAAGTGGTAGGAGAGAGGCTGATGGGCTACGTCAAAATCACCTCCATTAGCGATCGTGAACTGACTTACACAGAGGGAAGGTACAACATCACCCCCCCACCCCCCCGCCAACCCCCTCCCCATCCTGTACCGCGGTACAGCCGAGCACCATTATCTGTTTAGGTTCACGAGTAATGTTCGGATCGATGCTGCGATCAATTATGAAAGAGGGTATCTCCAGGGAGGGCCGAGTCTGGTCTCGGCCTTGAGAAGGTTCCTGCCGGTTGGATGCGGCCGGGACAGCTATCGATCTCTGCCGAGATTTAATGTCTACTGCTACACCCCCCCCCCCCCCCCAAACCCGCCAACCCCCCACCCCGCCGCGGTAAATCAGTTCCATGAAGCGCTGGAAACAGTCAGCGAGGCCCGGTAGCATCGCTGCACCATGTTGGGCCTCGTATTAGCGTGCATTAGCACGTATTAGTGCGCTGATTCCAATCATGAGGAACGGCGTTTTCGTGCGATTCGCCGCCCGGGCGAAGGCGCTCGCTCGCTCGCTCGCTCGGTGTCTGAGTCCCCGGGTCTTCTCCCGCGGTGGAGAGTCGGCCGCGATTCTGCCGCGGCGGAATTTTTTTCCTTTCTCATCACGCAACCGAGGGTTTCGGTATTATTGTCACGTCGGGCTTTACATAAAAATGCACTTCTTTTTTTTTTTCTGATGTATGAGCTCTGTTTGGTGGCGGATTGCATAGACTGCACAAAGGAACACACGCGCACACACACACACACACACACCAGCCACACACACACACACACACACACACACACACGCAGGACTGGGGACGGGTGGCCATAAAAAGAGAAGATGAAGTGGAGGAGAGAGAGTGAGTAACAGTAGGGGATGGATGGAACAGCGACAGACGGGATGGGGGGGTGGGGGTTGGGTGGGGTAGTGGGGCGGAGGGGGGGGCGGGGGGGGGGGGGGGGGCTGGGTGATGGAGATGCAGCATTACAGGCTGTGAACAAGCCGTTAACGTTTCAACGGTTTGACAAAGTGAGGACCTCTTTGGGCATGGTCACCTTCTACCCCTCCCGCTGCAGGTTTGAGCGCTTTGACAAAGTGAGGACCTCTTCAACATGTTTCATCCAGGCCCGGCCCAGAAATTGTATTTCTTTTGGATTCAAAAACCTCCTGTGCTCTATTAATCTTGCCTCCAGCCTTTGTGCCTGGAAGCAGGAGCGCATGGGTGGGGTTTATACATCTGTGGTTATTTCATTTGCTCCAATACAACAGCCAAGCTTAGTCAAATGCAGAACATTATTTGAATCCAGAACCAATACTATTTGAACCCAGGGCTGGTCTCCACACACCCTAAGGTTTGACTGGTTTGACAAAGCGAGTACATCTTCGAGCATGGTCCCCGGTCACCTCTCCATCCTCGGGTCGATCTGGTTTGACAAAGCGAGGACCTCTTGAGTGAGATGCAGTATCATGGGCTGTGAACTTGCCGTGAAGCCTTGACCACTTTGACAAAGTGAGGACCTGTTTGCCCATTGGTCACCTATCACCCCTCCATCTGAAGCCTTGACTGCTTTGACAAAGTGAGGACCTATTTGCCCATTGGTCACCTATCACCCCTCCGTCTAAAGCCTTGACCACTTAGACAAAGTGAGAACCTATTTGGGCATGGTCACCTATCAGCCGTCCGTCTGAAGCCTTGCCCGCTTTGACAAAGTGAGGACCTATTTGCCCATTGGTCACCAATCAGCCGTCCCTCTGAAGGTCTGTCTGGTTTGACAAAGTGAGAATTGCTTGAGCATCTTTCCTCCAGACCTGGGTTCACATTCACATTTCTTTTGGATTCAAATACTTTTTGTGCTCTATTAATCCTGCCTAGTGCACTTGTGCCCTTGAGCAGGAGTACATGGGTGGGGTTTATACTTTTGTGGTCATTTAATTTGCTCAAATACACCAGGCAAGCTTAGTCAAATGCAGAATAAGTATTTTAATCCAAAACATATTACTTGAATCCAAGTCTGGTCTCCTCAAACCCTTTTGACCTGTTCGACAAAGTGCCGACCTCTTCAGCTCATCTCCTCCGACCTCTCCCTCCACCCCCAGGCCCCTCCCTGGAGCTCCACGCCTGTCATACCCTGTGTCCTTTTCTGTTTTGCCGTTTGCCGTTTCTTGTCCCGTGTTCGTGTTTTTTGTCTGCTCTCTCTTTCCGTAGTTCTTTCATTAATTTCACCCGTGTCTCGTTACCTGTACTCCGCACTCACACCGGTTTGCCATTTCAGTTCATTCACCTGTGTGTATATACCCGTTTCCTGACTGTCTGTTCCGTGCTTCGACTTGTTTCATGTACCCCTACCATTGATTTTTGGATTTTCCTTTTGTCTTGGCTTTGATCTGTCAAACGTTGCCAAACTTTTTTTCTGGATTACCTTCGAGTACCTTCGCCTTATCGGACTGCCGTACTGCGTGCGGACCCTCGCTGGTGACACCGACCACGCCTCTGACTATCCCTGCTGTTGTTGTCTGTCGGCGATTGACCCCCGCCCGTCTGGCCTGCCCTGAGCTGAATAAACGCGTCTATTCCGCGCGCTTCCTGGTTGCGCTCGGTTCATCTGTCCCGAGTCCTGACAACGCCCTCCTTTTTCTCTCACTGAGATTTTTTCTCAAAATTTTAATTCACAACGTGCCTCATTAGTATGACAGCAGCACCCTCGGGGGCCAGGAACCTTTCTCAAACGCCGCGGCTGTGATAATTTAATTCCCTTCTAATAATTCCCTCACTGCTCGCAGACGAAAGCTAGAGCAACATAATTGTGTACAGTAGCATAAAATCCGCCTCGTTCCCCTTCTCTCTTTCTTTATCGCTTCTTCTCTCCCTCCTCGTAGACCCATTCCTTTCCCCCCCCCCCCGTCCTGTCTCTCGTTCCTCTGCCTCCTCCTTTCTCGTCTATATTATGCAGGTTTTCCATCCTTTGCACAAACAAGTTCACATTACCCAACTGTGTTTGCTGCCCCTTGCTCCAATCATACGCAATATAATCTTAAACCCTTGTACTGCAACACTAACAGCATCCAGGACCAAATACACTCAGATAGAGTTAAACGTAAGTAGAGTTTTTTTTCCCCTGAACATTTTTGCGGCACACTCAAGTCATTCAATGCTGCAATCTCACCCTTACAGTATATGGCTAAATTCATCCATATAGTCCATCAGGGATCAAATACGCTCGGTTAGAGTTAAAATGGCTCTACTTCAGTTAATGTTTTCACCGGAACATTTTTGCTGCATAGTCAAGTCATTCCTCGTGACTTCATTCCATCTTCGGTCTACCTTCCATTACGGCCCCTGAATTCTCAGGGCTAAATCAAGTGTTAAAGCGCGGCTTCCATCGGAGACAAAATACTCTCGGTTAGAGTTAAAGGTACTCTTAACGACAGTTATGGTTTTCACCTCCGCATTTATGCAGTGTACTCAAGCCATTCCTTCTGACAGTATGCCTCACCCCCCCCCCCCTCCCTACATCCCCCTGCCCCCCCACCTCCCCCAGCCAAATCTCCCCCCTCCCTTATATGCCCCTCTCATCATTTAGCCGCTCCCTCTATATGGGCCCGGAGCTCCCTGGTTTATGAGCAGGACTCGGAGAGCCAACTATGGCCTATAACCACACTGTCACAGACAGCCGCGATATTTACGGCTTTGATCAGGGCCTTCCTGTCCTTGCCAGTCCTGCCAGTTTCCCCTTGTCTGCACTCCCCGACACACACACACACACACACACACGCACACACACACGCACACACACGCTCTGCCGGCGTTCGAGCCAGCTGCGTAGGAGACTTTTTGGCCGTCTCGGTTAATCAGCGTGCCCCGTTTGACGAAAGGGAAAGGAAAACACACAAATAGTTGGCTGCCAACCAATCTAAGGTATCATTAATTGGAAGAAACTACTCTCCTCGCTCCCGGAGGTATTCTAAACGATTTAGTTTGGGTTTTTTTTTTATATAAATGGTCTGTTTGCTGGTTCTTTTCATTAAATTCGCCTTCTACCATAGGCTACAAAATAAACGTACCCGTGTTCACTTATAGGCTACATTTGGGCCAATAACAAACACATAAGGAGTGTGTAGGCTAATTGTTTTTTGCCGGGTAGGACTATCTATGTTACTAAACAGTCCACTGGCTTTCATGGTACTATTTGCACAAACAGGTGGCGTGACAAACAGGAAGTTGCTGCCAGACAGGGCCCTGCCAACCAGCCCAGATCTCGCATAGCGTACTAATGCTTATTATTTAACACTCCGACGAGCCCCCTGGTTCACGGGAGGCGTGAAATCACGGGCAGCGCAGAGAATGACAATTACAACATCAGCGTTCGTCGTGCCGTCCTGCGCTGATTAGATTGTAATGTCATTGCCTATCAATTCTCAGCGTCGGGAGAGGAGCCAGGGAGGCGACGGCGAAGAAGCCCAGACTTAATCGTTTGTAGCTGCTTTTCGAATTTGCGCGACTAAGAAGACCATTAACGAAATGGGCGCGAAACAAAACAATGTTTTGTTTTTTTTCCTTTGTTGTCTTTCATTAGTTAACCCTGCACTCGTTTAACAGGGCGGGACAGCGCTGAAATGGATGGTAAAACCCTTGACAGTGTTAAAGTGGCAGCACATTTTACGACCGCAAACGAAGCACAAGCAGAAGCAGCCGTTTAGCACTATCCAGCGTCAGACGCGGATCGTCAATCGGCGAGCTTGTTCGGCAAATCACAGACAGCTTATGATAGCGAAAACGTGTGTTACTTTGCTGACCGGAGAGATGCATATTTCTCTAACAGGACGTGACAGACAATCGTTTGAAAGTGTTTTCCCGTTCGGTTTTCTCACTCGGTGCGGAAAAAAAAAAGAAGAAGAGATATTTACAGTGCGCCTCCCTTTGTGTTCCCTGAAATGTGTAAGAAATCGCATCGCATTAATGCATATTTCATGCGCCGCTTCTGCATTTCAATGGAAATACGGTCCGTGAGGTGCACTCAGCCGTAACGCAACAGAGTGGATTTACTCCCCCGAACACAAAGCGACCGCGCTCCTCCAAACGCTGCTGAATTTTAGTTGTGATTGACCCGCCCCGCTCAAATAAAGCAAACTCAATTTATTTTTATGAATTATACTCTACCGTTATCAAACCGGGTTGGTCGACAGAGAACTCAAATCTCTTTTGCAACGATGGGTAGCAAAGTGGGTAGCAAATTCATACAAGGGAATTGACACAGCAAAATGTTTAGCATTAATTCAACGGCAAACAGGATTTATACGAATTCCACGGGGATAATATGTACTCTGTCAGAGTAAAATATACGCTATTAGAGTTGACACTGAACATTTTGCTGAGTGTGCTAAAAGTTACTCAGCTGAATGTATTCTCCACCTAACATGGAATAGAATTTTTTTGTTGGCTATTGTACTGCATGAATCATCTGTACAGTATAAATACCCCAGACACTCCCTTTGTAAGGCAAGGAAAGTTAGTTTGTAAGACCGGTTTCCCACAATCCCACAAGTTTTAGCATGTATGCGGCCTATGTTATGTCAACTATGCCAGCAGTTGACTTAGCCTAAATCGCCGCCTCTGATTGGAGCTTCACCTATATGAGATCATGACTCATCAGAATGAACAGAACATTAGGCCTCATGCAAGAACCACTCGTACGGACAGAATTGATCTTAAATCGTTCGTACAAGCGATTTAAGAGAACTTGGCACATTCACCAATATTGTTGTATTTGGAATTTCTTCTCAGGTAGGAACAAAATGTACAAGTGGTCTCAACAATCAAGTTAGGAGCGTGTTGAATCCGACGTGGCACACTCGTATGGGCCCTTCGTACAAAGAAAAGATAAGTCGTAAAGATAAATTTACGATAAGAATACGAAAATGTTTTTGCATGAGGCCCATTGCGATAATTAAGAAGCACATCCTGTCAAGGCACCGTTCTAGTGCGCGGAGGGGTGCCGTGTATCCGCCGCATATCAAAATCCTGAACGCAACACTGTGGAACGCGGCCAGTTGGCCTGCAGGGCGACACACGATTGGCTGTAGTGTTGCCAGGTGAGAGAGTTCAGCCGGCCAGTAGCACAGAGCAGCACCGAGCGTCCCATGGCCAGCTACTCGTGCTGCGTTCCTGCCCTCTAGGAGGTCCACAGTCGACGATAAAATGTCGTCACCGTGAGTCGGAATCTAGACTGAGTTTCCGAGAGGACGACAAACACAACCGTCGTTCTGCTTGTGTCGGGCAGCAAGTGGGCGGGCCGTACATCAGGGGGGCCCAATCGCGTGCCACGGAGTACGCAGGCTTTCATTCCAACCAATCACTGCCCCAGCTGATTTCACTAATGTGTTCCCACCTCTATGGTTTGGTAATTAGTGAAATCAGCTGGTGGACTGATAAGTTGGAATGAACGCCTGCGTACTATGGGCCCTCCGCGGCACATGACTGGGCACGCCTGCAGCACACAAACGATGATTCTCACATTTTTGTCATCACTCCTGCAGGAAGCAACCTGTGTCATTGTCTGTCCTGTCCTGTCCTGTCCTGTCACCGAAGCTTTTTGGTGTTTTTTGCAGAACAAAGAAACAAGCAGCTTGTCAACCTGGCAGATGGTTCTCAGTTTCTGACCCTACCACAGACGGTGAAACGCACACCCTAAACCCAGCGCATCCCCGTCGAGACCGGCCGGAGGACCCCCCCCTTCTATCGGAACCGCAACCCCCCCCCCCCCCCCCCCATCCCACCGTGTGAAAAACCCACATCGCACGACGCCCGTCTGCAATTGGCTATTAATGGGCGGGTGAAAAACTTTTAATTTAATCTCTGCCTCCAGGGCGGAAGGAGGGAAAGGAATTTACATACAAATGAACATTTTCGGCTTTGTTTGAGACGTAAACACCTCGCAGTCGAAGGGAGAGAAAGGGAGAAAAACCTGTGGAAGCACAGGCCACGAGCGCAAGACAATCAGATGGGGCGCGCTGGAGCGCGCACTTCAAACACAGGGCCGCGCTAACCGCGTAAAACAGGGAGACGTTCGAATTCCCATTAGCCTGCGACGGGCCATTACGGTACCTTTGAGCAAGGTTATATTGCCTTTTTTCGGAGAGCGGCCGCGTGGGCTGTCAGGATATCTCTCACGGCGGGTCTCGGCGATACATACAGAGAGGCTCCGGGAGGGGGGGGGGAGACTCCGGGCTGGGCCCCGGGGGACGTAGAGCGTGACACGGGCGTGATTCATGACTTTTCGGGCTAATTTAGCCGGAGCTCGCTACCTCAGGTTTAAACCAATGGGCCGCGGAACACTCGCATTAGAGGCAGCGGCCGGGGTTTTTAATGCACTTTTTGTCTTCCGGAGGTTTAACGCTGACGCGCGCAGTCCTGCCGGTTGGCTGAGGTCGGCTCCTTAGCCGTCCGCGGCGTTCGTTATGCTGCCTTTGTTCTGACTTTACGTCGAGTTACACTTTTCGTTTGCTGTTTATTCCGACGAAAACAACAGAAAAAAAAACGGATAAAAAGGCACAGCGTTAAAGTGTACGAAACATAACCAGAAACGATTAGCAAAAATGTGAAAATTATAGCATGCGCCTTTCATTTTCCTGGTAATTCGACAGATGCCAATTATTGAACAGCCCAATTATTTTGCATATTATCATTTCGTAAAAAAACATTTTTTTTCAGTTGTCCTGTGATTTTAGACAATGCAGTCCCACCCACACTTGATCCACACAATTCTGCTTTGACTTTACAATATTCAGTGTGATCTCCTCAGCCTACCCACCAAACATTCTGTTGTCAGATAGACTTATAATCATCGTCGGTCATGCAGAGGCAGAAATGAAAGTTTTTTTGCTGTTGGTAATTCGATGAGGAAAAGACACTGATCGGTTATAGCATCGGTGTCAAACCCCGGTCCTGGAGAGCCACAGTGTCTGCTGGTTTTTCATGTTACTCCGCACTACTAAATGAAGGCATTCGATTACGCAGGTAACTGACCTCACCTGGTTTCCAAGGTCAAAGTGGTGGTTGTTATTCCGGTGAAAACAGAAACCAGCACACCCTGCGGCTCCCCAGGACCAGGGTTGTGCACCCCAGTATTGCGGCCTGAAAAGTAGCCACGTAACGACTCAACGTCGATCAGCCTCGGAGACGTGAAGCAGGTCGACACATCGTTTGGGTAAGCTGACTACATGGAAACTAAGAAAGTCGCACACTCAAATTTCTTCTAGCTGTGTCTCATTGACCAACGTTTCGGCTAAAAATGCCTTCGTCAGGGTGATTCAGCGAGCAAGCGGAGCCATTTTATAGGACTGACTGAAGATGGGTGGTGAGGTGACAGGAAAACACACTTAACATTGAAAGCCATACACATATACACCAACCTCTTATATGTCCAAAACAAAACGATACAAGCAGATCTCTTCAGAAATACTATTAGGCTAGCTGAATACAGTCATTTCTTTCTGGCGTGAGATTAAAAACAGTTCCGTTCAGCCCGATTTAGCATGCTAATGTTGTACGTGAACTGAAGCCCACACAGCTATGCGAGGGCACTGCGCCTCCTCGTCGGAAGCCATCTGCTCAGTTCAATCAGCCTCCCACACCGGCGAGCTCCCGCAGATCGGACGGCGGAGCGGTCTCTCAGGTGGAAGGAGACGGCGCCCCGGAAAAGACAGCTGCTTCCTGTTGCACGAACGGCAACACTGTGACGTCATCATCCTCAGCAGATTAAAACCATCCCCCCCCCACCCCACCCCCCACCGTCAACCTCCCGCCGCGACAGGTCTCCGCCCGCACCCCCGCTATCGAACATCTGTCGGCCATTACGCACATCGACGATCACAACGATCGAACGCATTATTTACATCGACAACAAGCCCGCCGTTTCTCTTTCCTGACGCGCAAATTAACAGCTCAAAAAATAAACTCTGTTCGCCCGGCGTACCAACCGCGTTTCACGTTTATAGAAATTAATTCGCGGCGTAGCCCCAATCCGGCGAAGACTGCCTGGACGGCTGGCCCTTTTCCGCACGTGAGGAGCGCCGCGGAGGTGAGATAGGAGCTGAGGTAATGTTTGACCCGAGCACAGGGAGGACACAGTCTAAACTACTGTAAGTAATTAGGTGCGGATCTGCCCGGCGGATCAATACCGGGCCCCGCTCGGTACATTAAGAGAAATCGACAGTCATCGGGCCGGCCCGTATTCTGGGCCGCTTCTCGAAAACCTCTCACGAACGACCGAGCCCGCTCCTTTTCCATTAGCCGGGACCGCTCATAATTCCAGCCGACCGGCAAAGTAATTTGTCACTTTAAGGCTTTCCGTGAGGTTTTTGAGGGGGGTGGGGGTGGGAGAGAGAGAGGGCGCAATCAGTCTTTCTGACCGTCCGAAGATTGCCTGGTGAACGTAGCTCATTGACTCCGTGTCCGATTAAATCAAGACTTTCACCTGCTTGTTTGACCAGAAAGACACTGGACGGGCGCAGAGATTGCTACCGGCCTTCCGGCCCCGTGGTTTGTAATTAGCGGGGACGGGACCAGCTCTGTATTCATATCCAGCAGGCTACGGCGGCCTGATCAAATCCACATTTAATTGAATCAAATTTAGACTTGATGGTGTGTTCCCTCTGGCCGAACCAGCAGCCCTCTGTGAATGGGGGGGGAGACGGCAGAGCGGAGTCTGAAGGTGAATACAAACTACAGCCGGGGGCAAGCGGTTTGTTTTAAACAGAACCTGAGGCGGTTCCCTGAAAGCACGACCGGGGGTTTAACTTTACAATTATAATATAATCGGATATGAATTTTTAAAATTAGTTCAGTTTTCCTTTTCTTTTTTTTTTTCAAACAATTCCATAGGTATTTGAAAATGAGCCAAGGAAAATGGATTGAAAACACGATGACTAGTTTAGTGTGCACTGAAGAAAGTAGGGCTTATTCCAAACGCTTATTTTATCCTTCCTTATCTCCTTGTTCTTTGCCTGAACCAGGACTCCTTCCAATGGCTTATTTGTCAAAAAACCTTGTTCCTTGCTTGACCTGGAAGACAATCAAGGTCCATCTTTAAGGACAATCCAATCCGTTAAATGCATTAAATGTTCCTTCAAGGAGCCAGGAGGCTCCAGAATATTTCTTGACCAAGGAAACACGAGTGCATCCTTTGCGGAAACATTTTTTTCCAGAATACGTGACATATAAATGATCGACCTATGGATCCACCTGTCCATGCATCTGCCACGTCTGTAACTGATATGGCTTCCAACTGATGTTTGAAGGAGCTAGAACATGCCATTTGCCTAATTTATCTCCTTCCCCCTATCTTCATGTCCTTTCCTTGGTTCCTTTCCTTGTCTCCCCCCTGATGGGTGGAGCTAGGAGCAAGGAAAGGAAGAAGGAGGTGAAACATAAGCGAATGGAACAAGGCCACAGACCTTTGTCTTAGGAGGGCACGATCTAGAGGTAAAATGTTCTGTATGTTTCGGCTGTTCTGTGTATTGAACAGGACAGTTGATCACATTTCACTACACTCTGCAGGAAACAATAGGTTACAATAATAACAATTGTAAACAAGCATGTGTAGCTGGCATTAATGTAAAGCAGTGGAACGTGGGTCCGGACCCAAAATGGGTCACGGATGTATATCAGATGGGTCCAAGAATGAGTCTGTAGTCCAGTAGGCTATGCTAGTATGAGATTTGGTTGGACAACTGAAGGTACAAAATTTCTAATTTGGGTCCTCACATAAAAAAATACGATCAGTGACCACTTTACATTACATTAATGGCATTTGGCAGACACTCTTATCCAGAGCGACGTACAGTTGATTAGACTAAGGAGACAATCCTCCTCGGGATTGGATTCTGAGCGTGGTCCCATTTCTGTTTTCGGGCGTTTGCGTAGCACGTGGGCGCACTCGAGCACGCTCCGTGACTCGGGAGGGACTCCCGACACGGAGACGAAAGCGGGGCGTGGCGGGCGTTCCGAGGCGGCGTTCCGAGGCGGCGTTCCGAGGCGGCGTTCCGAGGCGGGCGTTCCGAGGCGGCGTTCCGAGGCGGCGTTCCGAGGCGGGCCGTAATCAGGCCAGGCTCGACGGCGGAGACGGCAGGTGATTAATGCGCTGGTCGCCGAGATCCCAAAGTGTCACCTTGAGGCTGAGAGGAGCGCCCGCCATCCCGCCATCCCGCCGCCGCGCAGAAACGCCGGCTCCATGCAAATGAGCGCCGCGGACGCACAGAGACCCCCGGGGGACTGCAGGCCGCTCAGAAAAAACCCCCCAAAAAAGCGCAGTACCGCGCTGCGCCACCGGGGAGACGGCCGTTGGTAAATAAACCTGAATCTCTCACCGCGGGGAGAAAGCAGACACCTGGAGGCGAAGGAGGAGAGAAGAGGGAGAAATCGACAGTCAAACTCTGCATCGTCCTTGACTGAGGTAATTGAAATGTCAATGCGATTGTTATCCCCATTAAAGCGGCGGGTTAGCTGTCATTTCTAATCGTCGCCGACCCGGCCTCGCTCCTCTCCCGCTGTCTCTCCCGCTCCTCTCCGCTCCTCTCCCCTCCTTTCACATTTCAATATTCCCAATTAGGCGGGATGGACAGGAGCGTTACCGCGGGTTACCGTGGGCCGGCCCCGCTGAAGTGCCGGGCTAGACAAGGGGGGGGGGGGGGGAGGGGTGGGGGTTGACACAGCCGGGGCCACTGTTTAACCAGCTGAGCCGGGCCCCGTCGTTTAAGCAGAACTAAGGGCCTGAGCTCGCCCCCGCCCCAGACCCCGCCGACCCCGCCTAACCGCACGGCGTTCCCTGCCTGCCGCACAGCCGCGTGGGGCCCCAGGCCCCAGCGGTGAGTGGGTGGGCGGGGAGGGGCGCGCTGGGGCCCCCCGCCCCGTTCTCTTTGACAGCGCGCTGCGGCGTGGAGTCTGCCGGTTGTCACGGGGGAGAGACGCTACATCAGGAGGACTCTCCAGCTGTCAGCAGCAGGGTACCCCCCATATCTCTCCCTCTCTGTCTCTCTCTCTCTCCATCTCACTATCCCTCAATCTCCCCTCTCTATTTCACTCTCTCCCTCTCTATCCCCCTCTCTATCTGAAGACCTCTCTCCCCCTCCATCCCTCTCTACCTCTCTTTATCTCTGTCTATACAATATATACTGTAACTCTCTCTCTCCCTTCATATCTCTCCCTCTATTTCTCTGTCTATACAGAATATACTGTAACTCTCTCTCTCTCTATATATATATATATATATATATATATATATATATCTGCCTATACAGAATATACTGTAACTTTCCCTCTCTCTCTCCCCCTCCATATCTCTCTCTCTCTGTATCACTGTCTATACAGAATATACTGTAACTCTCTTTCTCCCTCTATCTCTCTATATATATATATATATCTGCCTATACAGAATATACTGTAACTCTCTCTCTCCCTCCCTTTTTCTCTCTATATATCTGTCTATACAGTATAAACTGTAAGAGAGTCTCTCACTCTTTCTCTCTTCCTAGCTCTCTACATACAGTGCCCTCCATAATGTTTGGGACAAAGTCCCATCATTTATTTATTTACCTCTATAATTTGAGAGTTGTAATAAATAAATAAATCACTACGTATAAACACCACTGTAAAATGGTGAAACAGAAATGTATAGAAATACCCTTGAATAAAATCTGAGAATGGGTACTTCATTGTGCTGTCTAAAATCTAAAATTGTGGCAAATCAGACGCAAATCAAGATATAATGGGTCTTTGTCCCAAACGTTATGGAGCGCACTGCATATCTCTGTTGTTTATATCTCCCTCTCCATCTCTCTCTTCCTCTATCTCTCCCTTACTCTGGTTGGTTTTAATGTGTTTTTACTTAATTATAGTATTATTGGTTTATCTTTGTTTTCCTGGAGGCTGTTTTTGATTGGTTTATAGTAATGAATTGGTTTAATTGTCTGTTTTATTTGCTTCTCATTTTAGTGTTTTGTCCATTTTTAATCTACACTCAGTGACCACTTTATTAGGTAGGCCTGTACACCAGCTTGTACATGTGAATATTTAATCTACCAATCATGTGGCAGCAACTAAATGCATAAAAGCATGCAGACATGGTCAAGAGGTTCAGTTGTTTTTCAGACCAAATGTCAGAATGGGGAAGAAATGTGATCAAAGTGACTTTGACTGTTGGTGCCAGACAGGGTGGTTTGAGTATCACAGAAACTGCTGATCTCCTGGGATTTTCACAGTCGACAGTCTCTGGAGTTTGCAGAGAATGGTGCGGAAAAAAAACAAACATCCAACGAGTAGCAGTTTTGCAGGCAAAAACGCATTGTTAATGAGAGAGGTCAGAGGAGAAGGGCAAAACTGATAAAAGCTGACAGGAAGGTGACAGTAACGCAAATAACTATGCATTAGAACGGTGGTATTTCTCTCCTTCTCTATTTCTCCCTCCCTCTATCTCTCTCTCTCTCTCATAATGAGCGGAGTCTCTCCCCCCCTCCCCCGCCTCGATTGTTTTCATCCTGGAGCTCGCCCGGCCAATCATCTCCCCCTCTGCGTGGAAGCCACCAATGGGAAGCGGCGACATGTCACACCTCACCCAGCCGGCTCCTCCCACGCTACAGCTTGCAGATCTGCATTTTCCTCTAACAAACCACGGAAAAGTTCATCTAAAATCAATATGGATGGATATAGTTCGCTTTGCACTATTTTTATCAGCCGTTTCGCTTTCTATGGTTGTGGAAGCTGCCCTGGACTCAATCAATACGTGCCCTTAAACTTTAATCTACAAATCAATATAAGCGTTTCCCTTTTATCTCCGCCGATACAATTTGGTGAGTTCAGCAAAGCACCGAAACTAACTAGCCAGCAGACCTTGGTCAAATACGTTGTTGTTTTGGATTCAAATACTTTTGTACTCTTTACTGAGCTTGTCTAGTGTATTGCAACCAATGAAATACTCTCAAAATGTGCAAACCCCGCCTTCTGGTCCTCTTGATTGGCTCAACTGCACCGGGCACGATCAATAGAGCACAGAAAAGTATTTGAATCCAAAACAATGACGCATTTGACCCAGGTCTGCTAGCCAGACTATGTTTATATACAAATACAAATATCAATTGCAGGAATTAACGCCACAGAAACACTTTTTCACCAGTGAGGTCACACAGTATCGTCATGGCGACCGCGGAATGTTCCATCGGGAGGGTAGGTGGGCCTCGTGAACCCCCCCCCCCCCCCCCCCCACGGCACACCTCGATGATAAATTCTACCTTCACACAGCTGAGAAGTGATCCCTTGGACACCGTACCTACAAACGGGGAAAACACAGAGTCCATCCATACGCCTTGTTCCCTTTCCGTTACAGACTAGCAAAAAGTGGCCAAGACCAAGCTCATCCCCTAGACCACAATCATCAAATCTGGAC
>NC_083768.1:42797062-42824562 GCF_963514075.1 Conger conger | reverse complement strand
AGAGTGAAGACAGCAGACCTGGGCTGAACACGGTACGTAATCGTTTTGGATTCAAACGCTTTTCCGCGTTCGGGCCCCGTTCCTGGCCCGGTGAAGTTCCACCAGGCGAGCGAGATGTTAGGTCACTTTTCCTTCGGCTTCTCTGTTGATTTGTCTTGGCCACAGTGGCGTTGTTTGATTTTTCTTCCTTCACCGCGGGGTGAGCGAAGACACGGAGGATTGTGGATATTGGGGTCAGCGGGTCGGCGCTGTTAAGACAGCCGCGGAGGAGAGTCCGGGGATCAATCGGAAACGCCGCGACCCGCAGTCGCCCGGGCGGCGGCGGCGACTGTGTTCAGGGACCGCTTAACGCCGTCTCCGTCCCAGAACGCATCAGCCGCTCGCTCCCAGTGTCGCCGGCGGGTTTCCGAGCGGATCCGTCGCGTGAAAAATAACTTCCTGTCCGCGAAAAAACAGGTTCAGCGGATTACATTGTGTCGCGTGACGTGCTGGCTACGCCGGCTCTTGCCAATAACTACGAGTGAAACGGATGTGTCACATGAAAAATAACTTCCTGTCCGCGAAAAGGGTTCAGCGGATTACATTGTGTCACGTGACGTGCTGGCTACGCCGGCTCTTGCCAATAACTACGAGTGAAACAGATCTGTCACATGAAAAATAACTTCCTGTCGATCAAACGGGTTCAGCGAATTACATTGTGCCGTGTGAGGTGTAGGCTACTCTGACTCTGGGGAGAGAGTTGTTACCAATAACTAAGACCGACAAGATCCTATTTATACCAGCGACTGCTGTTTTCAGACGACAGCGCAACAGTCTGGCAGGAAGAAAAGGCAGAAATGAATAACCCAAAGGTTTGGCGAAAGGCGAACTCAAGGCTGTGCACCCCTCTGTCTGGCGTCAAACCGCTCACGCTGATACGTTTTACCGAAGCCGTCAGCTTCCTGTTCGGGTTCGGGTTCGCCCAGCCTACGTCGGCTGGCTTCCTTTCACCATTTCATTCAATTTGAGAGACTGAGCTCATTTGAAAGAGTGCGGAAGAGGTACTCCAAAGATGAGAGGTTAAATCCAAAGATCTGTATCACTTTTTTATTACACAGTTATAGAAGACTCCCTTTCAAAATATGGATAAAAACCAAAGGTAAAAATGATTACTGACTGTGGCACGTTGGCTCGGATTGCAGGAAGGAAGCAGAGAGAGCCAGGGACCACGCCTACTGGTTAAGCAGGCACACACCTGGACTACGAATCAGTCCAGGAGTTTATGAGGTGTGCTTCTTTACACAGTAGGCGTCTTGGAACCGTCTTGGAACGTGAGACTGGAACTGTGTTGGTGGGCAAAAAGCTACAGTTTGGTTCATTTTATTTTGCTTTTCTTATTTTGCCTTTATTATTTTTGCCCAGAACACGTGCGGGGGAAGGGCGAAGACTCTCTGTTCATTTTTTAGGCACACTCTCGCTCTCTCGTTCTCTCCCCATTCCACAGTGTAATAAAACGCCGGTGCAATCCGGAATTTCCACGTCTCCCTGTGTCCAGCTCTTCTGTCCTCCCAGGGGTGTGACGGTACGAGACACTGACCCACTAAGAAACCTATAGATGGCTGTAACTTGAATACTTGATGATGTACTTCATTTACAATATTAGGTACATATGTTGTACTTAAATACGCTTACATTTATAAGTATAATGGCAGATAAACAGATACATAATGATGACAAATAAGTATAATGACAGATAACCCTGCTGAATGTTACACAGAGGGGAGGGGGAGACTGCCAGGGGTGGGAAGGGGAGCCAGGGGTGATGTTTGACAGACTATGTTTGTGTAATGTTTTCATACACACAATGAAAAGAAGTCTATCACAAAAAAAACAGAAGACCAGTTCGATGCTGAGATGTACACAAGTCGCAAATACCCACAACACAGCGTTTATGTTATAAACGCCTAAAAATGGCCTGATATTCTCAACAACGCCCAGTTTGAAAATGTTTCTGAAATCATTACGTCAGGGCATCTGTTTCGGTAGCGTCATGGTAAATGTCAGCATATAAAGGGAAAATAATATTAAACGTCCAACTTGACAAAAAACAAATCCTGTCATTGTGCAATTTTGAGGGTATATGATTGTTTTGGTTTTTAAACACTGTTTTTCCTCTTTTTCTTTACTTTTATCAATTTAGGATTGAGGAGAGGAAGGTTGGATGCATTTCTTGAGCTGCATTTACATTGAACCATTTTTCAGTTGAACTAGACGTATTGACATGTTTCATAGAGAGGCAAGCAGAAATGCAATAACTGCTCAGATGAAAGTACATTTTCATATTTGAATGGATTTGTGAGATGTGTGATGCCACTGTATTTTGGGGGAATATTGTTCTTTTTTGTTTGCAGTAGTTAATCCAGGGTTAAATGAGAATTTAATAGGCCTGGGTGGACATTAAGCATCATTGTGGCTGCAAGGCAAGATATATTTTTGTCAATTTCAATGCAAAATCTAATTAATTTTTTATAATATGGTAGGATGGGATATTATACTTATTAATTTGAAGTGTCATTGCCACAGATATTAGGTCCTGGAGTTATTTTTCTGATAAATGGAAAAAGTATACACTCAGTGACCACTTTATTAGGTGGGTAATTCCATGTTAATTCAGCACACTTTTGGGCCTTTATGGATTGTAATGAGATTTGGCATGCTGATTTGGCCTTAAGAAACCTCTGGAACCCAAACTGTTCATCTGGAAGGTATAGGCTAACAGAGTCTGTACTAATTAGCATGACTCCATGACTTTGACTTGCCCTATCTCCATTAATGTAGGTCGCAGAGAAATGGGGTTTCACTTTGTCTTCACTAGCTTTAATCTTGCACATTTATTATGTTCATCCCAAAATGAAAGGTACAGAGTTATGAGTGATTATAATCCTGAAATTTGATTTGATTCTTATAAGGCCGAATCAGCATGTCAAATCTCATTAAAATCTGTGGCGATGTGGTCCAAAAGTGTCTTGAGTTGACATGAGATTATCATACTTCTGCAGACCATCCACATCCTCTCATTAACAAGCTGTTTTCACCCACAGAACTGCCGCTCACTGGATGTTTTTATTTTTGTTTGTTTCTTTTTTTTGCACCATTCTCTGTAAATTCTCTACAGACTGTTGTGCATGAAAATCCCTGGAGATCAGCAGGACTCCCTGGGAATCCCTGCTCAAACCAACCCCGTGATTCAAAGGTCTAAGTTACACACATTACATTTTCTCCAGTCTGATATTTGGTCTGAAGAACACCTGAGATATCTACATTAATGGGCTGTTGCCAATAAAGTGGCCAGTGGGTGTAATGTCTTGCCTTCAGTTTTCCCAAGATGCCTGTCCTCTCCCTTCCTGCTCTATTACTGCACACACACAGCATATTCCAGAGCATCAGCAGAGTGAGCAGCTCTCCTGTGTCATGGTGGCTTTTCATCTATTTAGAGGAAACTAGTGAGAGGAGAGGAATATTATTTAAGAGTCTGGTGACTCCTGCGGTGCCTGTGCCCAATTCCCATCCTCAGGTGGGGAGTTAAAGTCACCTAATCTCACAGGGGAAATATATCCAGGACAAAGACATAAAGTCAGAGCCCAAACCTGCAACCGTTTCACCAAATTATTCAAATTCATAACTGATAAAAAAATGAATCGTGTCCTCGAGGTTAGGGGGGGTCAGAAATAATCAGTTCGCCCCCTCTGTGGCAACTACTGTCATTTAAATGCCGTTACGTTGCCTTGCTGGGTCAAAAACACCTTCATATTCACGCACGCCACCGAATACACCGAAGGCTTCCGTTTGGGTGGTATTTCATTGCATTTGCATTCGAGTCATTGAGTTTTGAAATGGGTTTAGTGTGTTTGCAGAAGGGTTCGTGAACAAAAACAGAAGTCCTGGCTGCAGTTATGCATTGTCTCCACTGTCATTCGGGGGATGAAATTACAAAGGATCTGCAGCACCTGTGTTTCCAGGTGTAGCCTCGGGAGTAGATAAACAGGTGGCTCACGATCATCACTTGCTCTGAACACTTTCAGGATGCCAGCTGTAACCATGAAAAGGCTGGCAGTTTTTTTAAGCCCTGACGAGAATAAATAGGTTTCCAAGAAAAATGTGAAAATTTCTAGATTTCCGTCAAAAAGCCAAACAAAACAAAGTCTTCATGGCTCGTGTTTATTCTGGGACAACTATTCTGACGAAACCGAACGGGGAATTTTGCGTTTTTAACTGGGCGGCTGTAGACTCTGGAGCCTCCCTCCTAATTTCGCTCCCCACAGCCTCCGACACTCGCCAGGCCTCTCACCGAACTCTGTGCAACGGCTCACCGGCTCCTGACAAACACAGACGTGTGCGTGCGCGGGTTCCCCTTCCAGGACGGCGGCAAATGATGCTGTTTATATGCAGCCTCCGCATACAGACTCCCGAGCTGAAATGTTTATCTTCCCGCCTAAACAATCGATGCCGCCTCCTCTCCCTAATAACTCCCCGGGACCGCGGTGACATTAGCCGACGAACCGGAGCGCGCGCGTAAATAACGTCTGGAGGAATTAAATCAGGGCCAGACGGCTTCCTTCTTCGCCCTCTTTCGCCATTATCAGACACGCAATTACGGCGAGTTCACCGGCACGCGGAATAACGAGAGGCAGGGATGAAAAAAGCTCGGGCGAAGAGCACCGGCGTTGAGAAAGACATTCCGTAGATGGGTTTTCCGCACCGGATAAACACGGCTTGTTCCTGGGCGATGGGCCAACCCCGCTATTGTATCCAGTGTCGGCCGGAGTCAATCTGCCGCGGAACCAATCCGCGGCCGCCCTGCCCCCCCCCCCCGGCTCGGCCCAGGTAGAGCTGCCCCGCGGTAGAGCCGGGTCAGGGGAAAGCCCGTGATTACTCTTCCACCGGAGACAAGAGCTCTTCGGGAAACAAAACTAAAATGCTTCCCCTGTGAGGTAGATCTCGTGTGGGTGTTCTCCACCATGGGAAGATACTGGCTCGGGGACCTGGATTGAGCAGCAGATAAGAACATTAATGTAATTGTATTATCGTAATTATTATCAGCAGACCTTTAGCCAGCAAGTGCAGTCTGAGAAGCGCAGGTATGGTGACTTGGCTTTGATTAGGTAATGAGCTGAATCGTTTGTTTTAGTGGATGGGTGCAGGCGAGCCAACATTATGGCCCTCATATTACATTAAGATCTTACATAGCAAACAACTGAACAACAATTACCATAAAATCATAATAATAAAATGTAAACTGTGGTTGACAGTGTGCTGGATTAAACAGCATCCACTGGCACCAGATCACCTTCTAGATGCATGATGATGTCATTCTTCTCGGAAGACACATCAACACATCAACAAGCTATATTTGGGTACATATGTTTGCCAAAAAACTACTACTACCAGTTGAAAAAAAACATAAATACTCTTGTCTTTTTAAAATGCACCAAATAACTAATGAACTAAAAAGACACTAAATGTGTGTAATCAAGGGGTTGAAACCACATTTCATTACAGACTGGCTTCTCTGTGCTTTGCTCAGTCCTGATTGTGTGTGTGTGTTTATTTTTTATCAGCCATCTTAATGACATGGAAACAGTGGACTCCAGGGTGTTCAACATTGGCTTGCCGTCTCCCAGCTAAGCCCTTTTTTATGAATTGGAAAATATTAAAATGAGATGGTGTCATGACATTCCTGTCTCATTGTGACAAACTCCCACTGCAAGGCTGAGAAACCCGACGGTGTGGTGTATGCATAGTCTTCATTAGCACTTCGCTATCCGCAATATTGTGACTGATAGCCTAATGTGTTAATCATAGTTTGTTTACTGGAACAATCTGGATGAGTCATCCAATGTGGATGAAGTAAGTAAACCGCAAACAAACAAACGTCTGCTCCCGTGCCATTCTTAAGACAATCTACATTTCCGCGCGGCTCGATTGCAAATTAAATGTGTTACTTATATGAAAGGTTAAAGAATGCTTTTTATTTCAGCAGATATTTTTATTTGCCATGGCCCACGGTTACCGTAGTAACCACACACAGCGCTGTGAAAAAGCATTTTCCAACTGATTTCCTCTATTATTGTGTATTTTTGATTTTAGATCTTCAGACAAAATGTAATATTCTAAAAATATCTCCCGGGACAAAAAGGTTTTGGAGTGGTCTAGTCAAAGTCCTGACTTGAATCGAGATGCTGTGGTAGAATCTGGAATGAGCAATCCAATAGCTGCCAATTCTTATAGGAAGTATTTGGTTGCAATTATTGAAACCACATATTAAAATTAAAAATTAAATTTTCACAAGGGTCACATGGATTTTTGATGACCTTTTTCATTAAATCAATGAAACAATAATTAAAAAATGTGTTTTGTGTTTACTCCGGTTCCCCAAAATGTCAAATATTACATTTTGTATAAAGATCTGAAGCCATTCAGTGTGATAAATATGCAATTATACAGGAAATGAGGGAGGCAATGTAGGCTATCAAAGACCCACTTCTTCATAGGTGAATGTCATTGCGTATAAATATGTTTTACAGTAATCTCGATATTCTCACACCAACCGACAAAAACTATGACCCAGTGCTATGTGGGGGAAAACTAGGCCTACAGTTAGAACATGAGAAAGGACTTTGATGTCTCGTTACTGTAGGCCTATGCAGAATGTTTCCAGAGGCGAAAGCAATCTAATGTGAAGGCCCAGGTTGCCCCTAAATAAAATTGGCAGGTCCGCTCTTGAGCGGATCCTGATGAAGGACTTGCTTGTGATCAGAAAATAAATGGGACCACGCAGTTGTTTCTGTGCATCGGTCCACAAGAGTAACCCTCCATCTTAGAATCCGCACGGGCCACTTCCCATGAATATCATCAGAAAAATGGCATGTTCCATAAATGCATTAATTCACAAGACCTTTCTCCCCCCGTCTTTTTTCCGTCGACACCCCGGCTTTCACGGCGAGTGCCAAAACCCTAGCATCACGGCTCGAATGAAAGGTCTTCTTCAAGCGTAAATTACCATCCTTTCCTGTAAATCAGCATACTCCATAAAGCCCAGGTTGAACCTAACGGCTCAGCTGAATTAAGGACATTGTCCTCGTCCCCCATTGATTGAGGGAAATTTTGCAAGGGAAACATGTATTATGTGTTGCTGAAAAAAGATATACTGCAAAAAATGTCTAGTTTTAACAATCTCTTTATAATCTTAGTCTTTGTCTCAAATTTAGACTTATTTCTATTACTATTTTGTTAAGCGCTAACTGCCAATGAGGTGAGAAAGTTTGACTATGGGGTGAGAAGGAAAATAACTTGAAACTCAGATTTAAATATTAAACTCATATTTTCTACATGAGAGAAGAAAAAAAAAAAGATGTTAAGTCTTATTATAAGCTTGTTAAGACTTGTAAAAAATTTTTCGCAGTGTGTGTGGTGGAGGTGCTCTGCCTGATGATCTCACGGCCGACTTGGGTCGCCTCTCGTACCGTAAACGACCCAACAGTTCAGAGGTTCTGCGGCGTGGCGTGTGGGGGTGAGTATCCCTCCCAGGCCCGGCTTGAGGCCCGTACACGCACACGCACGCCCAATCGCTTCCTTTAATAGGCAGACGGCCGCCAATTACAGCGGATTTAATGGGCCCGCGCCTTTGTTTTCGTTTCCGGCGGCCGCTAACGAGGACATCTGTGGCGGACCCCGCGGCGCGCGGGAGCCGGGCGAAGCGCTTTCTAATGTCGCTCCCCGATCGCTGGCTCGTGCTCCCCCTCTCCGTCCGCACCGTGTCCCTCCCCGCCCAGCCAGCAGACCGCCGCGTAGCGCGTCTCTTTACCTTTGAGTCCGCCGGCCTGCCGGATGGTTCAGGCCAATTCCTAACGTGTCAGGTCGGGTTTTAACACGGGTATCGCTTTATGTGTCCGTGTTCGTATGTATGAATAGTTATCGATTGCTTTTTTTTTTTTTTTATATATTTTTTAGGCCTTTTTTCAGCTTTATTGGACAGTATATAGTATAGAGAGACAGGAAGAATGGGAGCGAGAGAGAGGGGAAGACATGCAACAAATGTTGGACGGTCGGATTCGAACCGCCGACGTCGCGGCTCGCAATGAGCATGCGGTCAGTGCTCTACAGGCTGCGCCACCGAGACACCCTAGTTATCGATTGCTAATGGCCGTTCCTTGTTTTGCAGGACCCTTGGAAAGGGAAACTGAATGACCTATTACAAATGACTCAGGAATCAATGAATGCTTAAAGCACTGACGTGGTTTAAAGACCTGTCCAATGCTTCCAAAGGCCTGTCCCATGTTTTCAAGTGCCCGTATTCATTTGTGAAAAATATGTAAAGACTAGAGAACAGACACTTCGATACATATAAATACAAGTTTGATCGATTCTGATGAATAGTACCCAAGATAATTAGGAGATGATATTGTGCTGTATATGGCAAATGTTATTGAATTTAATGTAATTTGACAATATCTACTCATTGGTGCATGAATAATTATTATGTAGGGTGCTGTTAACTGAATGCATCTTATTTTATTCTGAGAGATGCTTTTTAACTGAAGCTCTTAGGTGGACATGCCAAAGTTAAAAAGGCCGTTTTGATTATTTTAATTTTTCGGTTGATTGAGCACTGCACACACTGAGAATGTCTTAATAATATATTGATTAAAGCTGTATTTGATAGGTAACTTCCCAACGGCAGCTGTGCCAAGCAACAGGACATGGCGAGGAACACCAAAAAAATAAGCCTTTTAGCGGATCGCGCCACACACCTGCCCACGGCACAGCGGATAGAGATGAACTCTTCTGCACCATAAAGCAAAGCAGCCGGAGGTCAGAACTGTGCAATGACTGGCAGCCACGTTTAAATAAATGAACATCTTCAAAACTCAAGCACAGTTCAAACCTTGCGTGGAGCTAGTAGTCCTTAGAATTCATTAAAGCACTTTGAACCGTTTCTTGATAGGGGTTAAGGTGTAGCACACGTTTGGTGAAACCAACTGTTATATCATTGCAGTAATATCATTCATCCTTTACTACATTTAATGTGGAGAATCAGATATGGATGGCAGTACAGTATATGACAGGAATACAGCGATGCAGTTATGTGAAAATATCATTACATGTTCTTTGATGTTTGCAATAACACAATAAGTAAACCATCAAAGCAAAACATCTAATGTTAATTCAGCTCTCGCAGAGTACACGCGTCCAATGAGGACTGCGTGTACCCTGTGAGTTTCGATTTAACGGTTAACATGTTACCGTGTGGTTTACAAAAATAAATAAAGAATCACATTCCATTTGTAGTCAACGCCGTCTTACGTTCGGATCTATATCTGGTCTCTTTGGATCATTTGCAGGTCAAGAGCAAACCGCAGATGTCTTTTTTAAGCATGCTCAAATCCTCCCGATAGCAAGCGCTTCTTAAGCACTTTAATTCCTGAACATATCTGACATTCACTGCTGTAAATGGTGTCAGGTGCTAACAGAAGGTCACGGGCTGATCACATCCCCCGAAATCCCACACAATCCCGCCGCGCACGAGCAAAGCTCTGCGTGAAGACTGATATTTATAAACCCCTACAGCACAAAGGGATTTGACCACGCTGAGAAAACCACTGCATATGCAAAAAATAAAACTAAATTAAAAATATAAAATCTTGGCTCACCGTCCCTTTGAACACGAGCAGGTGTCACAGATGAGTTTTCAAACCGGCAGCTACGAAAACCGAAAGATCAAAAGCATTTTTCTCTTTAATTAGCATCATAATTAGCAAATAAATTCCCCAAAACACTGAACTATCTACTAAATATGCGGTGAAATACGCTGCGGGATTGTATGCTATTGCATTAAAATTCATCAGTGGTATGAGATAGTAAATGCAGTAAAAAAAAAAAGAATACGATATGTTAGCGGCAGTAGGTAGCGTTAGCTTATTTGACAAGTCAAACAGAATGTGTTTATTGACACTGGCTGTAAAAGCCCAAACTTCTCCCCGTGCAAAAGGTAATTAAGGAAGAAACAATTTAAATATTTAGACATATAATTAAAAAATTACTGTGTGCTCCTGCAATGCAAAATTACAATTTAATGGGTAATCGTTCAAGTGAGCATGCATGATTGATTAATGTTTTCCATTAAAATATAATTTGGTCCAAGGTTATGCTTTTCCTTGCCATCCATTTACTAATGGATGACAAATTTAAGTTAAATGAATGAATATGTTAAGAGACCAATTGCATTTTGCTGTTCTGAAAATATGATGAGGCTCTTTATTTTCCTGTTGAAAGTCACAACTTTTCCATGATTATAACACAAAAGTGAATCTGAAAATAAGTAAATAAATAAGTAATGATTCCTTTTCCTTTGTCTCAGAATTTAAAGCCTTCAAAGAACAAACATACTTGATACAAAAGAAGCAATTTTGTCATGTAAAAGCTTCGTCTTACATCTTATAAATACGATTTGCATAAGATTCATCAAAGAACCGCTAAATGCTAAACATTTTACTAACAGGCTGCTAGTGGCCAAATTAAGCTACGCTAGTGGCGATCATCCAGGCCACAGAACAGCGGACCATGTTTTCACTCTCTCGTAGATAGATAGCTGATGGGGCACGGGAATGTGTGTATCCAGTCCACGTGTATTTTGTGGACTTGGAGAAGGCTCCTGGCTGTGGTCCTCCGGGTATCTTGTGGGAGGTGCTGTGGGAGTAAGGGGTGATGGAGTCGGTACTGTGAGCATTTCGGTCCCTGTACACTCGGAACGAGAGCTGTGTTCTTGGCACGAAGTCAAGCTTGCTCAGTTTGGGCGTCAGGTGGCTGGTCTCCCCTCCTGCTCCTGGTGCTCGTGGCCAGAACCTCAGGGCACAGCCGAGGTCTGGAGGGTGGGGACGTAGCGGGGGCATGTCTGCTGCTGTTCTGCAGGTGACGTTGTCGTTTTGGCCTTGACGTGCTCTGACCTTCGATGCACACTGGAGCAGCTGGCAGTTCAGTGCGATGTGGTTGGGACGAGAGTGATCAGCTCCAGGTCTGTAGCCACGGTCCTCTCTGGGAAAAGGCACCTTGTCCCCCCCCTTTAAGTGAGGGAGGAACAACTGCCCCCGGTGGCGGAGGTCAAGTATCTCAGGGTCTTATTCTTGAGAAAAAAGGATCGGGAGATTGACCATTGTGTCCGTGCAGAGGCCACAGTAATGCGGTCGTTGTATCAGATGGTGGTGGTGAAGAAGGAGTTGAGCCAAAAGGCAAAGATTGAAATACCGGTCAATCTCCGTCCTGACCCTCAATTATGGTCAGAAGCTATGGGTAGTGACCAGGCCAGTGAGAACTGGAATACAAGTGCCCAAAATGGGGTTCCTCCACAGGGTGGGAGGGCTTGCTCTTCTGGATAGGGTGAGGAGATCCGCCATCCTGGAGGACCTGCACCTCTGCATCGAGGGGAGAATGTTGAGGTGGTTTGGGCACCTGATGGTGATGCTTTTGGGGGTGTTCCAGGACATCCACCTGGGAGGACACCCAGGGGCAGACCCAGGAGGCGTGGGAGGGATGATATCTCCCAGCTGGCCGGGGATGGCATTGGGATACCTGGGGAATAGTTGGAGGAGGTCGCTGGGGAGAGGCATGTTTGGGCTGCTCTGCGTGCCCTGTTGTCACGGCGACCCTGACCTGGACTTAGCAGTTACAAAATGGATGGATAGTGAAAGCGCCAGCAACATTGCCATGGCGACAATCCTCAGAGAACTGCACGAGAGGCAGCTAAAAGGGTTAAAATGCATTTCAAATAATGTATCGCACCCAGGTCTGACAGTGATCGTATTCCAAAAAGGCTCCTCTTACTTACAGTTAATTATATGATTAACTATCCAATACCAAATGCCACAGTTCCTCAAACAAACTCATTTCACACATTCTAATGGCCCAATTTGTTTTTCACACTACTGAAAACTACTTGTAATGTCATTACCACCAGCTTAATTTGACCACCGTTGCTTGCAATATTTTATCAGTGCCATTTAAGAGGAGTAATGCTGTTTTCAACGTATGATACACTAGCTTTCACGTACAAGTGTGTTTACCAATATAATGCGTGACTACGAACCCAAATCACTGTGGCCCAGTTAATGAAGTGCATTACGCTCTATGACAGGGTTCGGTAACCTCAAAATAAATGTAAAAATGATAAAAGCTGTTTTTCTTTTTAAGATAATAGATATTCTGCATACTGCCAGGAAATTTAATAATTTAAAAATAATAATAATTTGACAAAAAAAATAGCGATTTGTTCCGCAGAATTTAATTGTTAATCACCAGCTCGGGTGAATCAGAAACTCCACAGAAATGAATACAGAGCTGTGACTTCGTCACGCGTTTCGTCATACCTATATTAGTTATTTTTTGGGCCAGTTTTATCACTGCCTGTCAAAATGAAACACCTGCACCCACTCAATCTCCAGACCCCCCCCCCCACTCACACACACACACACACACAAATATACACATACACACACACAAACACAGCCACCCCCAACACCCCCATCTCCCTCCGGTCTACAGTGATTCATACCAGTGGACATACTTGCTGCACCTGATTGCTGCATTGTTGAAGCCAGCTGCTTTTTTGTACACAGTGTGAAATACCATTTTAGGGAAAGTAATGCAATGTTTTCATTATTTATCTAGTTATTTATGCTATTTATTGATTGATTGGGGGGGGGGGGAGTGTTTGAGGTTTGCTGTTATCCATTTCAAACTGGGCCTGAAGATCTGTAGATCCCATAATTGAAGTCTACTTAATTCCCAGCCTACTTTTGATCTTGAAAATATTAATAGAGTTTATGTATTAATGTGTTTTGATATTAATATTCACAGTCGTGCAGATTAAATCTTTCTCGCAAGAAAAGGCTCACTCACTGCTCACAAGGCGCTCAGTGCCTAAGCCCAGGCCCATTGTGAATCCAGGCCCTGTCTCTCTCAACTCCAGCCATTGAAGACATGATAATATTGCAGCTCAAACTGAATTGCAGCTCGGTTTCCTATCCTGTTATCTCACTTCCATTATCTGTCAAAACAGACAAAGCGAAATGCTCCATAAGTTTATCTTCAGTTGCCACCAGGGGACTGACAACTTTTCCACTTTTTTTCCGGCTCGCAAATTGTGTGTGTGTTTGATTGTGTGTGTGTTTATGTGTGCGTGCGTGTGTGTGCGTGCGCAGGGGTGCCGTTAAGAATTTTGGGCCCCCAGGAAGGTTAATGCACTGGGCCCCTTGGCTCACAACCTGTCACTACACAAAAAACCTACAAAGATTCTCATAACCCAACTAATAATATATGTCTCTCCACTGCAAGCATACAGTAGGCTCCAGAATTATTTGCAGCCCTGCTAAATCTTCAGAAAAAGTGCTGTAACATAAAAAAAATAATAGTTATTAATAATCCAACATGCCCAGAAACAGGTTCCACAATTCTTGGCACCCCTGGTTTAATACTTTGTGCAAACACCCCTGGCAAAGACGACAGCCAGGAACCTTGTCCTATAATTGTGATATGGTTTAATACTGTGCACTTGCTTCCTCTTCCTGGCAAGTTTTCAACCATTCCATATGTTTTTTGCCAATTCCATATGTTTTATGCCTTTTTATTATTGTACTTTCAGTGCTATAGTGGTATGTTTAACCGTTAATGCATGTTTTTGTACCCATTACCCGACTTGTGATGGTCAATTACCATCTGTGTCTTCTGAATTGATAATTCTTTTGTTTTTCCCATGCTGATGGTTGACAAAGGGATTTTGCATGCTTGTTACCTCATTTTTATACCCTAGTGAAACAGGAAGAGATGGAATGGCACAATATAGTTATTTTAGACTGAGATTAACCGAATGTGTGTGTGTGCAAGCGTGCGTGTGTGTGTGTGTTTGTGTATGTGTGTGTCCACGTCCCAGCGTTTAATTCTCAAGAGCCAGCCATTTCATACGATATCTCACTTTACACAGATTTTGAGAGCTCCTTCAGAGAGTCTCTCCCTGTCCAAACTCGAGCACAGATTAGGCACTGATGTTATTACCAGCACTCTAACAGCTACGTGTCTACGGCTGAATCACCAGTGCCTCGTTCTTTTAAGTTGTACTCCTTCTCCCCGATCGTTAGCCGGAGTGCCCTGAAACACTCAGTCCTGCGTGAACATCAGCCCCCATTTTGTTTCAGTGTCTTTTTTGTTTCAGATAATTGAAAGCCTCTGAAGAGGCTCTCTGCCCTAAACGTGATCTACAGTACTGTGCAAAAGCCCTCGGCACCCTAGGTTTCTTTAAATATAAATACATTTGGTCTCAGATTTGGTCTTTATTTTTTATCGTTTTCTGCATTAGTATAAAATAACATATTTGAAATTTCCAAACATTCATATTCCCCAAAAAAATTAATGTTGCAGAGAATTGTTTTGTATTTTGTTAAATAAAGTAATATATTAATAACAGACCGCTTATCAGATAAAATCTTGATGGAGGCTGTCTGGGATTACTTGGAGAGCCAGGAGCAAGCAAGACAGACAAAGTCTGTTCTAATCCTAAACGTGTGCCTTTGCCTCCTTTATTAATTTTAGATGACCTTTATTTTACCAAGAAGACCCCATTGAGATCACAATCTCTTTTTACAGAATGTTTCCATACTCATTTTCTTTTTCTTTTTTTTGGGTGGCTTTATTTTGACTCTTCAAGAAGGCTGAATTAGGTGTTTTTTTATAGAAGAACTACAGGTTGCCGGCCCAATTAAAATTGATCTCCTCTTAATCATTCAACTGCTTTTTAATGAAGCGTTTCAGGTACACGCAAACTTGGCCGATTTCCGCCTTCATAGATTATATCAGAGATAGAGAGAGAAGAGGAGATTACACCAAGCCCAGGGCCAGACACACACACACACACACAATTAAAAATGTGGGCACACACACACTCACACAGCTGTCGCACACAAATGCTCAGAGGCAACGCACGAGCCGCCGTGACTTTGGAAGCACACCAAAATCACAAAGAGAGGTGCACACCACTGACAAGGGAGGCGGATAGTCAAGAATCAGGCGACAAAATCAACCACGTTTGGTTTCAAGGACCAGACCTCAAAACCAGGCTGCCCTGAACACTGAACCGCCGTCTATGTCTGTAGACATTCACTCGTCCTGTCTCGGGGGGTGAGACAGGCGAGTCTGGGGGTCAAAGGTCAAACAATGGCAAACATGGCCGTGTATGAGCCACAGCAGGTTGTGAATACTGCACACGCGTATGTCCCCACGCACAGCACGGCACGACGCCAGGCCAAAGTCAGCAACGCCAACCGATAGTCATCATAAGTCTGGAAGCTACATACAAGAGACATTCCCAAGACGGAACGCTCAGGAACAGTCATGATACTCGCTTCAAGGAACGTTTACCTCCTGACAGTCAGATATACACTCAGTTATACACCCACTTTATTAGGTAGACCTGTCCACCAGGTAGACTTGTTAATGCCAATATTTAATCAGCATCTACGTGCATAAAAGCATGCAGGCGTGGTCAAGAGGTTCAGCCGTTTTTCAGACCAAATGTCAGAATGGGGAAGAAATGTGATCTGAGTGACTTTGACCGTGAAAAACTGAATCAAATCGCCTGAGATTTTCATGCACAACTGCCTCTAGAGTTTGCAGAGAATGGTGCAAATAACGTGTTGTTAATGAGAGAGGTCAGAGGAGAAGGGCCAAACTGACAGGAAGGTGACAGCAACACAAATAACCATGCATTACAACAGTGGTATGCAGAAGAGCATCTCTAAACACACAACGCATCAAACCTCTAGGTGGATAGGCTACAGCAGTAGAAGACTTAATAAGTCTAAAAAATAAGTCTAATGAATACCTAATAAAGTGCTCACAGAGTGTAGGATACAGCCTTTCTTTTCATATTACGAACCAAATCCATTATTATTTTACAATGAGGCTTAAAATGAGGCTTAACTGTCTTTATTCTGAAGATTCACGCACTGTGAATACTACTAATACTGCTTATCATACTTAACAGACGATTGACCTGGAGGTGGAGGTCCTTTAAGTCCAGTTTTACGCTGCCGTTTTACATCGCCTGCTTTTTGTGGGTATAGGCCTGGTTACAGGGCAATTTTCCTTCTCTTACTCTTACCTAAAGCATCTTCGGGACGGTTCCCTGTAAAAAGTGCTATACAAAATAAAATAAAATAAAATGGAGCCGAATTGAATTAAGAAATACAGCTTATGGTTGTTTTATTTTCACACACTTGACGTACGCGTAGCCACCGCTTGTAAACATTCGGGATTTGAATCTGCTCTTCCGCTTGCTTCTCCTTTACAATTTAGTTGTAAATTTCAACTTAAGTGTGCGGTGCTGCAAGGCATCGATTTCCAAGCCTAATACACGCCCTTCAGATGGCCTGCTGCCAAAAAGGTGTTCGTGTCACTTGCTTTCAACGCTGATAAAACGAATTCATCTTAATAAAACCGTGGGCCTTTTTTCGGCAAGACAATGTGTTCATCGATAAATACTTTTTTAGGACGGGCAAAAATGATACGAGCATCACTTACTGTAGCGCTTTTTGCCAATGCCTAAAGCTTCCCTGCGCAGTGGGTGAAGATGTTCCAGCACGTTCCAAAGCAATCCATTTTCTAACCTTGCGAGATGTGACACATTGATCTCCCAATAAACAATCTTTACAGCGGCATCAGAAAATCATCAGAGTTGCGTGAGTTAGTGCCCTTTCCGGTTGGTGTCTGGACAGCCGAGTTTAAAACAGCGTCTGCACTCTCAAAACAGATAAAACAACGTCATTCTTTAACACACCTCCACGTCTTGTTAAGGACACACACATATTTTGTTACTTTCAACGCAGACTGCTTTAAAAAGCCTCCATTTGTACCACAGGAATTGCATGTTTGTAAGCAATACCTTTGACACAACATACGTTGAAAATAACGCAAAATAGCAACACAAAAAGTGTGTTGGATAGTAGTTCGAGAGGGAACTGAGAGCTGTGAATAGCCTCCCGCATACAGATCTGAACCCGTCTTCCCGTTTGAATTTATCCGTGCCCGCAGGTGTACTCCGCTCTTAATATGCATCTTGTGTGATAGCTTGAAGCCCATTATTATTTTTGATACCAAACAGCTGAAAACTCAGAGACTGTTTCCCAGTCATAGTAAATAATGTAAGTCTCCACACGATTTACGCCCGGAGTTATTTTTTTTTAACAGCATTTGGGGAGGATTTTGCTGCAGGTTGATCTGGGCACATCAGCAGGGGGAAGGCAAGTCTGTCAAAGGGAGAAGAGCTCTGCAGGAGCCGTCCTTGCACAATATCTAGCCCCCCCCCCCCCCCAAAAAAAGAAAGAAAATCCTCGATAAGCAGCGGCGTTTTTATTCACAGAGGAGTTTCTAAAAAAGAAAAGGCAGTAAGTAAAACCAACATGGACGCCGCTGGAAGCTGAAAGCCGCCAAAAAAAATTAAAGCGCCAGATTCCGGGCAGGTGTTTCCTCAACGGCTGCTGGGAACTCTGCGGGTCTTTGTTCGATTTCTACCCTCCGCCGTATCGCGACGCAGGCCGATACATCTGAACACGAAGAGAGAGAGAGATCTTAGGGCTCATCGGCACTCCGGGCATGCTTGCCGGCATGCCGGTTTTTTAAATATTCATGCATCCCTGGTGGGACTGCTGATGTCATTTTGATGCAAAATATTAGACAATAATTCATCTTGACTGCGAAGGCTAATAACGGGCCGATGCTGACGGCTCTGGCCCGGCCTGCTGCTCGCCAGCATTTCACGCGAACCGCCAACGTATCCTTACCTTCTTTACTGAAGGACTCGATTAAATCAAGCGTTTGCCACGCACAGGATTGTGAAACCGAACAAATATGTGTAAGAAAGAAGGTACAGTATGTGTTTCTCATAGTATTTACACAATCGTTATGAAAGGACATTTCAGTGAAGCTGGAACTTTCCCCACCATTTGTAAAATGTTTTTTTTTTTTACATTGGTGCATTAATATTATTCACTGTGAGTGACGTTGGCAATCCGTGTATGTGAGTGTACATCCTGGAAAAAGAGCTGTTCCAGCAGAAAGGGCTCAGCTCTCATGCTGGGAAATGTGCCTAGAATCAGAGAGTGAACTGGGCCCTGTCTAACTCGGTACCAGTTTAACTTTCCCGAAAAAATCATCAGATATGCCATGACTCCATTCATCACTCCCTGTCCAATAATCCACTGTCTGCACAGTCATAAACACCCAAATCTAATCGAAGCACGACGCGGTCGAACCTGTGAATCGGTCCACCTGCTTTGTTCATATCTTTTGAGTTTATACATTTTTTCCCCCCACATTTTCCATTAATTTCACTGACAGTGGAGCTCATAATCTTCGAGAAGAAAATGGAAAAGGGTTACACTTGCCTAATTTCATTACTCTAAGTGATAGATGAGGCACACTGCACATGCGGTAGATTGAAGCTGGGCTGTAACGTGCATGTCTGCTTAAAAAATGTATATTAGTCTGCGTAGCACGGCTGTGTGTGTCTGAGTGTGTGTGTGTGTGTGTGTGTGTGTGCCTGCCTGCGTGTGCGTTTGTGTTTCTAAACTTGACGGCCGTCCGGGAATATAAATGTGGTTGTAATGGAAGCACCTGGCCAGGAGTGAATTGAGACACCGGGGCGGAGAGACTACAAGATGAACAGATTGAGGTCAGGAAGAAAGAAAGACAGAGGGAGAGGGAGAGAGAGAGAGAGGCAGAGCAGGGAGAGGAAGATAGAGGGCGGGGGGGGAGGAGGAGGGGGGGTAAAAAGCGAAAAATGCACGACTGCAGTGTGTCACAGAGGGGAATACGTGAGGGGGAAATACAGAATCTGTCAGGTCATCCGTCAGAAAGCAAGAGGAGGTAGAAGAAGCGATAGCGATTCAAAAATGTAACCACAATGAAAAGACGAGGGTTAAAGGTAATGGGTGAGCAGGCAGTAAGGGTTTTTTTAAATGTTTGAGATAGAAATTGAAGGAGAGTTCTCAAACGCTGGTAGAGCCATTAAATCCCAAACTGCCTCAGGCATGTGCCAGGGTTAAGCAAGGATGGGGCGCAGAGGTGTCGTTTGCGTACGAAAAAAAAGGGGAGAGGAATGAAGACGCAAAGTACAGGGTAATCGTAACCCACAAAATGTTCGGTATCTGGTACAAGTTATGTCGGTGGAATATCGGAAAAACCACACACAGGACACGTAGAAGCAACACTGCTCCCTCGTGTAAGTTAAGCCTAACTGTTAGTGTTCCACCGGAACAGAACAGAGAGAAGCCGAGTTAAACAGATGTGACCGTAATTGGTACATGAAATCTGATGATACAGCAATGTCTGCGAGAGCTGAAAAAATTACTCCAAGCCACTAAATTATTGTTTTTTCAACCACGCAGCACACATTAGATTGGGCCAAAGCACATATGTAACCCAAAAAATGAGCACGTTCATTCAAACCGTTATTCAATCCAAAGGCCAGACTAGGTGGAATTAAACATGTTCATGCTTCGGAGTGCTTCATATACATTGCGAGTGTGACAAAATTCTATGAGGATAAAGAACGTTTTACCGATAAAATATTACGCATAACTTAGTTTGGATGTCGAATTGTTAGCAGTGCAGTTAAGTGTAATTCTGTATGATAGAGTAGGCTATCCCGTCTGCCATCAGAACCATCATTTGCAGAAATCGAACTACACATCTCGCAATTGAAACATTAGCGGCAGTACACAGCAATACAAGCGCGTATAGGATTTTTTGGGGGTCTTCAAACTTACTGTATATTCGAGCTGTTCCAATGGACGGCGTGTCGGTTGTTGGCATACACCAGGTGTAAGTTTGCACAGGTGAGGGTTATGAGACAGAGAGAGAACGTTGCGAGAGCCATAATCCTCTGATCTCTCTCTCTCTCTCTGTATCTCTCCGCCCGTCGCTCTTTTCGCTTCTCCGGTGTCAGTCGCTCTATCCCGCCGGATGCGTTCAGACCATCCCGGTAAGAAATAAAAACGCCGAGGAAGCAGGGGAGGCTCCTTGTTTTCAACGATTGTGTACAGACAGAAGTGTTTATCTACGTGTTGTTGAACTCCAATTCCATTGCGATGTTCCTTCCTCCCCCCAAATCCGAATTAAGCACTGCAAAATTGATTCAGCTACTAAAGATTCATTAGCGTCGATAAAAAAATAGGTACTATATTATTGTTATGTCCACAAACTGTCCGCTCAAAAATAAAAACAAAGACATTATTTTGAAAGAAAGAAATAAGCCAAAACAGCTGCCCGCCTATAGGATGCGGGTCCGTGTTTGAATGAGCGGTGATATCGGCTAAATAACTACAGGAACAATTGGATAAAATTATGTCCTGGGCAACGTAGATACATTTAAAGATATGGAGTGGTTCCTGTTACCAGTTGTTTACTTCAAATTGATGGAATTAAGCTATTTCTTCCAGTACAAATGTTTGATAACAGTTTTTTATTGACTTCGTTTGTTCATTATTTGACACGCGTGGTAGATCCTACATAATAAAATTAAAAAAATACAAAACCGTCCGTTTGGAAGTTCCTTAGCTAGATTTTCTTCCTTTTTATCCAGCATCCCTCGCATCCAATCTCGCTCGCTCGCTCGCTTTCTCTCTCTCTCTCCCTGTTTGGTAGTCTTCGGTTGTTCACTCGGTAACTCCACCTCCTCAAGTTTAACCATTTACCTGTCGGAATGTTTCTTATTTAAAAACAAAATCACGATAAGCCGCGGGCACTGTAATTGTTAAGTTTGCTTAACTTGCCCATTAAACACAATTTCCAAAAACACATGGTTGTGATTGTCGTGTGTGTGTGTGTGTGTGTGTGTGTGTGTGTGTGTGTGTTTGTGTGCATGCGTATGCGCGCGCACATTACATAATATTACATAAAATAATTATTAACTGCGCGGTTATGGACATGATAAGAAAGCATGTTTCATGGGATTAAGGAGTTGATGTCGCAGCTGGAAGCGGCCACTTGGTTGCCTGGATCTCTACAGCCGGGTCTAGATCTATAGAAAATTAGCATTTGGTCTTGGTTAACCTTTCCCAGTGCTTATACTGTAGGCATAGAGTACGTCATTGTGATTGATGCTTCAGACCTGAAATTCATATTCACACGTATTACATTTATCCACAGCCTCTAGTCCAACTACCAAATCTTTAGTTCTTCTAAAGATAATGTAATGAATTAGGTGTCTACATATCACATATCATAGAATTACATTTTTAAATTTTACATTATATGAATATGAGTGACAAATTACCGTTAGCACCAGAATTATTGGCACCCTTGATAAAAAATGAAGCAAAAAGGCTGCATATACCATACAACACAGATACAAATGCATACTTCAAGTTAGGTTCAAACATATGAAACCAATATATATATATATATATATATATATATATATTATATATATAATATATATATAATATTCATTAAATAATATGCGTTTTATTTTTATAATATACATTATATTATATATATTATATTATTATTATTATATTTTTATTTATTATTATTATATTTATGAAAACCATAGGTGATAGGTCAAAACTATTGACACCCCTAACAATTATTGTAAATAAAATCGAACAAAGTTAAATTGGCAATGTAATTTAACTTAATTTAGTTAATCGCAGTCTAAGAGAAAGAAAGTAACGAGCATATGAAATCCCATTGTCATCCATCAGCATGGGAAAAGCCAAAGAACTGTCAATCCAGAGAGAGATGGTAATTGACCATCACAAGTCCGGTAATGGGTACAGACAAATACATAAATGTCTAAGCCTACCACTTAGCACTGTAATGACATTAATGGCATTCATTTAAAAAAATAAAATGAATGGTGGCAAACTTACCAGGTATATCCATCTTGAGCAACATCCTTCTCAGTCTAAAAACTTCAATGATCTTGAAAAGTTCTTTTTGGAGGAATGGTCGAAAATTCCTCCAAATATGTTCTCTAACCATATCACAAATTATAGGAAAATTCTCATGGCTGTCATCTTTGCCAGAGGTGGTAGCACAAAGTATTAAACCAGGGGTAGCAATAATTATGAAACCTGGTTTTGGGGAAATATTTTTTAGAGGCTTGATTCCATTGAATTATAATAAAACTTTACACATGTTGGAAAATACGGTTGATGTCAATGACAATATTATTTTTTTAGATTACAGCATTTCTGTGCATGTTCTGGACTGTACATAAAGTAATGTCTCAGAGATATGAAGTCTTTGGAAGTGGGTTTTTTTTCAATGCTAATAAATGCTCTTCATTTTGAAAATGAAGCCAAAAGAGATACATTTTCGTTTGAATTCATTACTGGAATGGTAACTTATATTAGTCGAGCCCTTTTTCGAGAATGGTCTAATTGTGTAGCTATAAATCTTAGTTTAAGGTAATAACCAATAATCAAACAAGCATAAGTGGGATTTTTCTTTCTAAGTCAGCTTTCCTAATGATAGCCCAGAGCTCTTTTTTAGCAGGCAGGAGGCTATTAACATATGCGTGGGGGAATAGCCAAACTCTCCTGTAGCACACTGCCACAGACGGGCTATGCATCTTGCGTTCCAAAAACCGAAAGCAAAACAAACAGCGAGTAGAAAATGTCGTGAATAATGTGCATGCCAATTAAGAAGAAACTCTCGACTAACAAAGGGAGAGGAATAAACGGGGAGGGACACATGAAAAGCGATACTGTTTACACCTCGGATCGTCAAATCAGCTGGTTTTCCACCCCGCCTTTACCTGGGAGTCAGGAGTGAAGACAGTCTAGAACAGGGGTGTCCAATCTTATCCAGAAAGGGCCGGTGTGTGTGCAGGTTGTTGTTTTAGCACAGGACTAAGACAGCTGATTCTACTCATCAAGGTCTTGATTAAAGACCACGATTAGTTCATTGGTATAATCAGGTGTGTTACTGCTGGGTTAAAACAAAAACCTGCACCCACGCCGGGCCTTTTAGGATAAGATTGGACACCTCTGGTCTAGAACTAACTGTTCAGCTAATTACCTGGGAGAGAAAGAAAACCAGGGCTGGGTTTGGATTCGAGGTCCAGATTTGGTGATGGTTGGTCTACATGGTCATGATCTGTGTTTCCAAACATTTTCTTGGAAACTACGTCTCCTCCAGCATTTAAATAGTCTTGCTCGGGGGTGGGGGGGGGGGGGGGGGTGGTTGAGAGAAGGGGGGAGGGGTGGTAGTATAAATTTTGACCATTTCTGATCTCTCACTGATGAGCCCGGGTGATTTAAAATTGCTGTGTGTCAGTCAAGTGTTAAAATACAGTTTTAAGATTGGCCTGTCTGTCAATCTCTCGTTTTTATCACTAACGCCGTCTTGCCTGCATCCCCTCCAGTCATGTTGCCGTGGCGACTGAAGGATGGCTGACGAGAGAGAGAGAGAGAGAGAGAGAGAGAGAAAGAAAGTTTCATCAGTTCATCCCTCCTCATATTCTCCCTCACTTTTTCCCTACACCAGGGATCATCAAATCACAGTCCTTTGAGGTCTGGGAACTGCTGCTTTTCCATCCTCCCTTTACCCGGGAGTCAGGTGTGAAGATTAGCAGTAATTGTTGAGCTAATTGCCTGGGAGAAAAGAAAACCAGGGCTGGATTTGGATTTGAGATCCAGAGTTGATGATGGCTGCCCTATACCGCCATCTCTTGCATGAAACCACGCCTCTCTCCATCTCTTCATCTGTCCTTTTCTCCCTCTCTCCATCTCTTCATCTGTCCCTTTCTCCCTCTCTCCATCATCTGTCCTTTTCTCCCTCTCTCCATCTCTTCATCTGTCCCTTTCTCCCTCTCTCCATCATCTGTCCTTTTCTCCCTCTCTCCATCTCTTCATCTGTCCTTTTCTCCCTCTCTCCATCTCTTCATCCGTCCTTTTCTCCCTCCCTCCATCTCTTCACCCATCCTTTTCTCACTCCCTCCATCTCCTCTCAGTCCATTCCTCTTCTCCTCCCTCTCTCTCCCCCCTCAGCTTTTAAAACTGTGAATTCAAAGCGATCTATTTTTAGGGGAAGAAAAAAAAATTGGGTGGTGGTTTTATAGAGATTGACAAATTCAAATATGGACATTGGGACATATCTTGAAAGGCATCATTAATTATGCAACAAATTCATTTGGCTCTAATATTTATCCATCAATATATATTCAGAAAGAAACAGAAAGGAATTCTTTTTTTAATTTTTAATTCGGCATTCCCGTACGATTCATTGTTCAAACATTAAAAGCTCGTTTGGGCCCGGCGCGGGCGTGGACGTCGGCGCTGAATTTTTCATGTGTTTATGCAGAAATGCTAAACCGCAGGTACGGAACGACGGGGGGAAACATGCATTAATAATGGCCTAACAAAAACGCCACAATTGCCACTTTGCAGATAACAGGTCAGATGACAGGGGAGTGCTGAGAGCAGCACAACGGCGAGCTTCCAGACACCGCGGCCCGCATTACAGCCGTATTAGTGATACACACCCTCGGAAATAAAGTGACAGCGGGGCTCCATTCTTCTTCCTCAAGGAGCAACGCTCCTGAGAGTGCCCTGACAGCACAGTAAGGAAGGTCTCTTTGGGTGCCAAGAAGTATGTTTTCCAAGCGATTCATATTAATATTTATTCATTTTTCATATTCATATTTACTTGACGTTCATAGGACCGGCATTATGGCGAAATATGTACTTGGCAAACAGAGGCACGGTCATTACAGTGGTATGAGGGGTGTACACATTAGTGTTATTCACTCTCCGAAATTTCCCAAATGTACCGCGAAGAAAGTTCTCTTTGGAAACAGATGAGTATGTTTTTCATGCAAAAAGAAAAGGGTACGAGTGATTTACATATGCATCTATGGTACAGGTATGCCGTGGTGCCAGGATTAAGTCATCATAGCTTCCTGTAATCGCACGCATTCCAGCCTGGCACCGATAGCCTGGCACGGAGGAAGTTCGGAACGCCGGGAGGCGCGCATTCGGAACGCCGGGCAAGGGGGGGGGGGCGTGGAAACGTTCCAACAGCGCCTTACCTGCGGAAAGAGCAGCCCGGCCAAGATAATTCCCACAAAGGAGGCTGCTCTCTGTGTCGGCATTAAGACGTTTTCACGCGGGTTAATTCGTCTGTGTTCGCCTGAGCTCGCGAGCGAACGCCGATCGTTTGAACGGGAACGTTTACTCATATTTAAGGAATTCATTTCCAGTCCATTTAGCATCGCTTTTTATGACGAGCGCTAATTATCTCTGCGCTGGAAATGGCTGTGTGAGGTGTGTGTTTTCAACCTCTGCCATTTAACTGACATAACCCCCGTCCAACCGATGCCTGATCGGTATCTATTAAGGCAGGTCTATAAGGCAGGTCAGTAGGGCCCCCAAGTACAGCAGCAACATCTATAATTTGCTATAAAATGGCATTTGCAACTGTTACTGTCTTCGTGTTATTTATTTTAAAAATGTTTTAACTTCAGAGGTCAACTTAAAAAGAAATTCACAACCTGAGGGTGACCTGTTTTACACAGAAGGTTTTCGCATATCGTTCAATAAATGGAGATGGCTGTTATTCCCTGGTATATGTCCATAAAAATGGTTCAATACAAGTGCATTAATTCCAATTAGAAATATCCCAGACCATGCAAAGAATCTGCACACTGCTCCGCGATTGGATAAAAGGAGCCCTTTCGCTGAGAAATACAACTTTCAGCGTTGGTGTATTACGAGCTTTGTCACGCTGCCACTCACAGATGTTATCGTGTCCTGGCTCTGCTTATTCTGCTTTTAAAAACCGTCTGTGTTAATTGAACTGTACCTCAGCCAAGGTGAGTTCAATAGGGAGCGAAAGTGCTCTGTCAGATTAAAATGTGCTGTTGATTTAACACTGAACATTACGCTGTGTTCAGTGTGACGGTAGGAGGTTAGCGTGAGCAGGAAACAGAAGGCCATTGGCCATCACGCGGGTGGGCTGGTTTGGAGGTTTGTCGTGTCACAGTCCTGACTGAACTGCATATTATACATGTTATAGTGTCATATAACTGACTTTGTGCAAGGGTGGACCAATTCTAATTGAGCGTACCTAACTGTGATAATTAAAACAGAACTGATCATATTTTAACTCGGTAAAGGTGCAAACATTGTAATTTATTTCTTATACTTCTGTATATATTTACTTCCTACATTTCGAAGGAGCACTGTTAATGTTATACCACAACTGACTGGTTGTGCAAGGCCAGACCTAAAAAATGTTGAATCAGTTCAGAGAGCGTACACTAAATCCCTCTAGGACTGAGCTAAAAATCTAACCGTTAGATGTAAAACTGTAATAATTAAAACGGCTCTGAGCACTTTGCTATGTAAAGACGCGGTATATTAGCACTGTGAAGCAGTCCCCTCGCAGTTCTGCAGGACGACGGCGCGGGTTGATGTTGCAGCGTGGACCCGTCCTCCCGGGAGGGAGACGCAAGGTGTGCGGAGCACGGGGCCGCCGTGTTCACCTGATATGAACCTCGAGTCCAGCAGCGCTGGGACTGGAGTGTGTGTCCTTGAGTTTCAGGACCACACACACACACACACACACACACACACACGCACGCACACACCGGGCTGCATGTGGCACTCCATATCGAGTGGAGCGTGATTTCACTGGAGAGGAACACACACACCCCGGCTCTTGTGGAAACCAGATTGTTTTCAATCGCCGGCAGCGGTAAAATGGAGGGCGGCCAAGTACACGGAGATTGTGTGTAAGAAAAAACGCTGGTTAATGAAGATCTCTCCATTTAGCTCTGTTTAGCGCAGAGTGCGGTTTAGCATTCCTGGCTAACGTTACAGTCGATAGCCTTTGTTATATAGTTGCTGCGTTTCTATCCTCATTGCTATGCTGTGCCGTTGTTTTTCATGTGCCCCTGTGCTGAGCCGCTAGCGCTTCATCCATTTACACAGCTGAGGGTTTACAGGGGCAGGTCAGATTAAGTGCCTTTGCTCAAGGGTACAACGGCTTTGCCCCATCTGGGAGTTGACCTGGCGACCTCTGCAGTTGCAAGTCCAACTTTTTAATCGTTACACTCCAGCCTGGGTGTGCGTGCCCTGTGTGTGTGTGTGTGTGTGTGAGTGTGTATGTGTCTGAGTGAGACTGTATTTATTTCCATGTGTGTATAAGTGTGTGTGTGTGAACATATGTGCATGTATGCCTGCATGTACACAGAGATTTTCAGTTAAACCTCACCCTGACAGTATAATTCTTCACCGTAAAATCCTCTGAACATACTCAGTCTGTACCCTCTCTCGCTCTCCGTCCCTCTCTCTATCCTTGTCTCTCTCAATCTCTCTCCCTCCCTCTCTCTCTCCCTGCCTCTGCCTGTCTCTCTCTGGCTCTCCCTCCCTCATTCCCTCTCTCTCTCCCTGCCTCTCTCGCCCTCCTCC
>NC_083768.1:42744562-42792062 GCF_963514075.1 Conger conger | reverse complement strand
GATGAGTTAGCTAAGCTCGCCAAACCGCAGGCACCCGGCACACGCTTCCTGGAGTCGGGGGGATTACTCCGAACGCTTGTCCTTGACAGGGTGGCCGGGTAGATCATACGAAAACCCCCGATAGACACTTTCCGTTTAAACCCCCCGGACAGCGCTTCGCTTAGCGCCCTCCCAAATTCCTCAATTCCTTTTAATAAACATGTAATAGATGTCTAATAAACGCGTCGCGGAATATTTATAGGGCGTCGTCATGACTAAGTGGCGCAATATTAAAGTGAGAAGAACTGATAACGCACACACACACACAAGCGCGCGGAAAAAATAAAAAACGAAGGCGCTTGCGTGTCAATTAGCATTTATATTAATTGCGGAATGTGACGTGAGATAAGAGCTGAGGAGCAGTCAGCCCGTGGGCCCCGCAGGATCCGAGCGGTACCGGTCGGGAGGGGAAGTAGGCTGCACCCACACTGTAAAAGAGATGAAAAGGGCCATTTTTAGAGTCTTCCTCACTGTAAGAAAGCGCATTGTCCTTGTGCTGCAGGTGGGTTGTTTAAATCAGCGGGCCCCCAGCCTGGGCCTGGCAGGCCGCAGCGCTGGCGGCTATCCATTGTGACTCAGCACTTAATTGACCAATTAGAGCGGTCCGCTTACTCACCTCACCTGGTTTCTGGGGTCTTAATTGGATACTGAACAGTAAGCAGCGGCTAGCGAGAGATGTTAACGGCAAATAACAATTAGCTGGTACGCTGAGACGAGAGGGGCAAAGGCATTCAGTTCCTGCTTCACTGTGAAGTGCTTTGAAATAAGCAGAAGGAAAAAATTAATTATTATTAATAGAATTATATGCCCTTGGAGATTCAATGGTGGACCATTTCGGCCTTTAAGGTCAATGTTCCTGGAAGTCAAGTCTGGATTTTGAAATTACTAAATGAAAGTCTAAGTGACTAAAGTCACTCCACCATGTTGGATGTGAGATCATTAATGTGAATCATCCATGTTTCAACAAGGCCCCACAGCAGGGGAATATACGTACCTCTGGAGCACTTTCTGCAGAACCACATTTACGTTCTCACAGGTATGCTTTGCTGCAGATTTTAAATGAAATGTCCACTGGTGCTGCTAAAGAAGCCCAGATGATAAGGAATGTAATACTACAAGCATTATTCAAGTCCTCCGAAACTAACCTTTTTTACTTTTTAGGTGGACTAGCGACATGCTGTGGTTGCGTGAATTTAAAATCGGAATGTAAGATTAATGAAGAAATTAAGATTGCCCTACCCCAAACCCATCCGCCCCACCTCCTCGACTCGTTTTGATCTAATTATTTTGTGATATAGTTCATTGTATTTACGCCAAGTAGTTTGATATGTTAGTTAGTCGTTTGTTATTATACAAATGTGATTTTTCAAATCCATATCGCAAATGGTAGAAGCTGTCACACAAACATTACACTGAATCCGTGTTTAAGCCCGCCTTCGAGCAAACGAGCATGTTCTCCCATCAGGACGTATAGGTAGTTAAAGTCTATGCTTTCTCTAGCACCCCCAGTGGACATTTGGTTTAGAATCTGCAGCAAAGTGTATCTGAGAGCACGTATTTGTGGATCTGCAAAACCATGGTCAGAGGTACCTACAGTATATCCCATGAGACCGGGAAGCATAGCAGAGCATTTTGGTAATATGAACATCCAGCCATAAGTCATTTCTGATCATGAGAAAACTACAAATCTGAAGACATATAGTGTATCTCTTGATGTTGACTAAATCTTGAGTGACATATCTTGTGATCTTCAGATAACATGTACCTCTTTATATATCAACCTTGCGAGGTCAATATAACAAATCCCTCCCTGTAAAATATGAATACATTATTGCCTCAAATAAGCCACCGTATGTGTCGGGTGTATATTAAAATATTTTGCCTTGCTGGAGTGCACTGTATCCGTCTTTATTTGTCATTTGTCTTGATTTATGAGTATTAGCATGCGGGGATGGGTCTCTGCTCGCCCCGAAATTTCAGACGTTTCCAAACACTCGAGTTAATGAAAAAGAGCAATGGCGTTAATTGCGCGTTCACATATTTATTAAGAGTCTTCACACAGCCTCAGCCAAGATGAAAAGCGACAAACAAGGCTTGGTCTAACATGGCCCGGAGGAAGAAATGACAAAGTGACGGAGATTGTTCATTTGAGAGAGCGTGTGACACTTGTATATTTTTGGAGAGGCAAAAAAAGAGATAGAGGAAAAAGAAATGGTAGAGAGAGAGAGAGCAGGGTTTATTCAGGTGGGTCTCTGTCCATCAGTCAATGCGTTATTTTAGGAGGACAGAAGGAGAGAGAGAGGGAGAGAGAAAGAGAGAGAAAGAGAGGGTGAGAGAGGAGCAGAGAGAGAGAGAGAGAGAAGATGAATGGAGTTAATTAAGACAAGGAGGCTGTGGAGGCACTTTTGAATTCTGCAAACACTAATTAGAGTCTTCGTTAGGGGGCACAAAACAGGAACAGGGCATCCATCATCGGCATGCTCTTCCTCTCTCTCCTCCTCCTCTCCCGTTCCTCTCTTCCCTCGCTGTCTGTCCGCGGCCCTCTGTGTCTCTCCTTAGCAACTGTCTCCGCCCGACATCTTTCATAGTTTTTTTTTTTCTTCCCGCGAAACCTTCGCTCACTCACTTCCTGCTTTGCCGTCTCATTGCTAAGCAACTCCTGCGACTCGGAAACATTAATTTTTTTCAAATGTGTCAATTTTCCCTCAAACCATCTGCAAGGGAGGGAATGCTTAACTGTTTATTCCACGCACTTGTTTTCTTAGCTGTAATGCCTACTTTTTTTAGCTGACTAATGTTGTCTCACGTTGCCTCCTTTTGCCTTCAAATTTCAGTGCCTTTATTTTTTATTATCTTGCCACTTTCATGAGAATAATCGAAGTTTATATGGCCGTACTGCATGAAACGCAGGCATTGAAAATGTGTTATTTAGTGTGACTTAACAGCTTGTCAGAAATGCTGGTGCGATCATTAGTTTAACTGATTCGTAAAGCTGTTGATTGCATTCACTGAAAAAATAGGAAAAGGGAACAACGATTGAATACTCAACTAGCTCAGATTTATTCAATGCAACCATTTGAGGTTTAAAGGCATACTATGCAGGATTTTCAGCTTGGAAATATTGCAACCATGCCATCACTACGATGCACTGACAATCACTTCTGCACTGGAAATTCACTTCCGTACAAATACCTTGTTTATCTAGCTGTAGTTGTTATTCTAAAAAGTGCTCTGGACATTTTTTGGGGCGTGACCCTTTTTTTTCTCTTCCAAATAGGCCAATAGGAGGAGCAGTAGCGCAAATACAGAGTCCTTAGCTGGCTTTGCAGACGTGGCTAACAGTTTAGCAAGTGGCTGGCCGTTATAAGCTAACTACATTCAGTTATGTACGTTAGCTGGCTAGCCATAATAGCTGGGTCCCCTGCACAGTACTCCCGCATATTTTCAGGAGATTCTACCGCATATTTCCGGGAGGTTGATCTCTCCCATGGGCATGGAGCTTCTCGCTATCGGATATGCCAGTACTTTGGCATACTTTTCACTGCTTGACGGGTATAAATGCAGCAATGGCTGTATTTTTTGAAAGAGAGGTGATACCAGCAGTCTGGAACATGGTGTTTCAAAGCTACCTGACATAGCTAACCAGAGCAAAATATCTGACATTAGTTGTTTCATTTGTGAGCGAGCTTCCACCGTCAAGGGGGCGTAGGCGAGGTTGAGAACATCGAGGAGCTGTTTTTGATGGTAACAGAGGAGCGAATCAATGAAGGAAATCCTACGTAGTCTACTTGAAGCTGCCAACATGAGAACAATGCAAACATACTGTATGAGGTACATTTAAAGCAAGTGAAGCATAAACCACAATTCAACTGAGTAAATCCCATTGATTCTTTTTTGTTGTTTGGTTGAGGGAGAAGTGTTGAGATGAACCCGCCTTGCTAATGAGCGGGATGATAGTTATGCTAATGAGGTGTGCCTGCACCCTGGAGCATCAGTTAAGAGAGAAGACATCTGGACCTAAATCATTAAGGGTTTTTATCAGACCTGGGTCAAATATGTAATTATTTTGGACTCAATTACTTTTCTACGCTTTACAGAGGCTGCATGGTGTATTGGAACCTATGAAATGCTCTCAAAATGTGCAGGGTCCCCTTGGTTGGCTCAGTTGCACCATTCAAGATCAATTGAGCACAGAAAATAAACAATTACAAAGCTGCAGGGTGTGCTGTTTTTTGTTTTACGCCTTAATATCAGCAACCAATTCAAACCCAGGAAACCTGGTGAGGTGAATTAACTGTGTAATCAACTGTTTTAATCGCACTTTAATCAATTAAGTGCCAGCACACCCTGCGGCTCTCCAGAACCAGGAGTGAGGACCACTGTCGTAGGCGGTCTGTTGATGTCACTTGATGTTTGGCCTTTTCGCTCCTCAGCTGCGACCACAGGCGTTCGATTGGGTTCGGGTCCAGAGACCGAGGCGGGAATGCCATCCTAATCAGCCCCTCTTGTTCTCAATAATGTAGTCTTGACTAAGGAGCGTAATTGGACCATAACGACATTATCCCTTGATGAATAATGGGACGTGACCGGGACCTGGTATTGTCCTCAGACTTTTGTTCCTCTCCGTGTGGCATGCTCTTCCTCCTCTCTCTTATTTTCTTCGGCTCTCCATCGGCCAGATGAAACCGCCACGCTAGCCACGCTAATGCGTCATTACTCTTTCTCTCCAGGTTATAAGCACTTACATCGGGGCGGGCGAAAGGATTGCGGATCGTATTAGGTTTGTAATTTCTGATTAAGGAGTGGGCGAACGCTTTTATTGAATTTCGGTCCATGATTATTTTCTTCTCCGTCCGCCCGGGAAGATGATTTGATTTCTCTCTCCCTCGTGTGCTCTCTCCCTCACTCTCTTTCTCTCTCTCTCTCTCTCTTTCTCTCTCTCTCTCTCTCTCTCTCCCCTTCTCTCTCAACACCGGGACCAATCTGTGCATCTGGTCATTCATCTTGCATCAGCGTTTTTCACCCCCCGTTTTTCATTGTTTCAACACCTCTTTCTCCCTCTTTCTCCGCCCCCTCACCCCTCCGCTCCACACGAGAGCTCCGATTCTTGCTCTGTTTCCAGTCCGTGTTATTCGAACAGGAGGTGAGGTGAAGATTAATGCAGGTGAATTCCTGGATGGTCTGGACTCTGACCAGGGGGCAGGGAACAGCTATCTGGTGCAGTGCAGATGTGTGCAGATGTTACACTGAAAGGCACATAAGGGGCGAAACCTTTGTAACTAAACCCAGGCTGAGGTGATTAATGGAGACCCCCAACTACATGAAGGTCTCACCTCTCTCTTTTTCTCTCCCCTTCTCTAGCTCTATTTTGTCTCTCTGGGGGCTCAATCGCTTATTTTTCTACATTTTTTCTTCCTTTTCTTGCTGCTGACCTGGAAATCAATCGAGCTCCACCATCTTTGAGGACATTCCAACCCGTTAAGTGTTCCTTCTAGGAGCCAGAAGTAGAAGTTAGGAACCAGTCTTTCCCATGAGCAGGAAAACATCAACTCATCCTTCGTGTGAAGTATTTTTTTCGGAAAGCCTGGTGTATAAATGATCGACCGGTGGATCCACCTCTCTCCATCTGCCACTCATCTGCCACGTTACTGACGTGGCTTCGAGCTGACGTTCAAAGGAGCAAGAGCATTCCATTCGCCTAATTCACATTTTCTCAACTTTCTCTTTCATCTTTTCCTATCCTCTCCCGACGGGTGGAGCTACAGGCAAGAAAAGGAGAAAAGAAAAGAAGAATAAGGGATTGGAATGAGCCCCATGTCTCTCTCCCTCATTTTGTACTGCCTTCTCTCTGTCTCTATCTCTTTCTCCCTCTGTAACTTTCCCTTTCTCTGTCGCTTTCTGTTTCTCCATCTCTCTATTTTAACAGAAATTTGGAAATGAGACAAAAATCTTGAATCTCGCTTCCAATAGCTGTCCTGGCACACATTCAAGGAAATTAATTTTAAATACCTCCATTGTATTTTTTAATCTTTCTTCCCCCTGCCAACCGCCCCTCCCGCTCCCCCCACCCTCCCCAAATTCACACCCCTGCCAGCTCTTGCCTTTCATGCTTGAGAGTACCGATAAGTACAATATTCCAGATGCTGTTTATGCCAAACTTCAAGGCTGTAAAAAAGAAAGGACAAAAAAAAAAAGAAACTCATACCCGTATGTGGGCCAGCGGGGAGTGATTCCGCTGAATATTGAGCCATAAAACTATGGAGGAAATACTAAAATGGACACCGGCACACTCTGTGACCCTGGCACCGGTGTGCACGTATATTTTAATGGCCTCCGCCGTGGCGAAGCGCTTCCAGTCCTGGCGGTTATGCTGACACCGTGGTCGGAGGGACGGGGGTCTTCTGCGGCGGGAGCTAAGGAGACGTGGACATGGCGAAGACCGTTGATGAGAAACCGCGCTCCCGTTCAGAGGCGGAGGGTGACAGCGATGGCCCAAGGGTAATTTCACATAATGGGAGTCTGTTTCTGGATGCATTACATGGCTCTCTGACTGAAGAGAGGATTTTTTTTCTCTCTCTTTTTTTTTTTTGCCGGGCTTAACAATACAATGTCACATTCCATTAGTGTCAGGGGTTGGAAGGGGTGGTGGTGGTGGTGGTGGTGGTGGTGGTGGGTGGGGGGGGGGAGGGTTACCCCACATTACACGATAACCCGGCAGACTTTGATTCCTGTCTTCCCCGCTCGACGCTGCCCCCGCAGGCCAGAACCCGCCGCTTGGGGAAAAAGACACGCCTAACGACAGCGGCGGACACTGCGCCTAAAGAGAAAGATTCGATCGCGGGGGCTCAATTCGGTTTTCCCGGGAAGTCTTTAAACTGAGACTCCCGATGGCTCTAACATCAGTGCGGTTGTATGTTTTATATAACTCTCGTTCACACGAAGGTGTCCCCCACGGGGCGCTGAACAGTTGAAAACAAACAACAAAATACATCCAAAGCCATTCAGTGAGAAAACAAAAGAGTATAAGCGTCACATTGGCATTGCTGTTGGGCTTGCTCTGTTAGTTGGAAGGTAGTCTCCCTGCTGAAAAAAACAGCTCAAGCTAGGTCTCGAAACAGCCGGCAGCTAGTTGACCAGTTAGACCAGCTCCATACTCAACATGGTTTGACCAGCTCAAGCTATGTTTTGAAACAGCCTCAAGCTAGTCATAGCTGGATTTTATACCACAGTTTAGCAATAGAAGGACATCCGTCTTGTCAATGTGAAGCCATACCTCACTTTCTGAGCACAGGAATCGAACCAGCATGCAAGGTGCTAACAGCTCCTTCCTGCTCTCTGGGCAAACGGACTCGATTAGGGAGAGAGAGCGAGAGAGAGAGAAAGAGCGAGAGAAAACAGGTGTCACAGAATTATTACAGGTCGGCTTTCTTACAGTAACTGCATTTTTAACCCGAGAACGCACACTCAGACATAGTCTACACAGAGGGCACAACTCGTTTAACCTTTGCGTCAACACACAAGTGTGTTTGACCCATAGGTGTGTGTGTGTGTGTGTGTGTGTGTGTGTGTGTGTGTGTGTGTGTGAAACACATGTGTAGGACTTTCCGCCTGCCTGCTCACGATTCTCTGTCACCTGAGTGGAGTGCGGAGGAGAATCACTCACGGACACAGCACGTAAGAATGCAACAGGACACAGATTTGGGAGACGCAGAGGAGAAAACACTCTGCCCTGTTTCTGAGCCGTTAATGGATCTGCACCACGCTGCTCTGCCACAGGGGTGCGTGCGTGTGTGTGTATGTGAGTGTGTGCGTGCGTGTGTGTGTGTGTGTGTGTGTGTGTGAGTGTGTGAGTGTGTGCGTGTGTGTGTGCGTGTGTGTGTGTGTGTGTGAGTGTGTGTCGGAGAGAGAGGGAGAGAGTGTGAGAGAGAAAACTAAAAGTGAGGGGCTGTGACACATGGTCTCTGAGTCTTTCTCTCCTCCTCGTCATCCCCCCTTCCGTTACACATCATCTTTCTTCCCACTCTCCCTTTACGCAAACATCTCGCCCCTTGCTCCACTTTCCCCCTCTCTCTCTCCCTCTCTCTCACACACTCTCTCTCTCTCTCTCCCTCTCTCCCACACACACTTTCTCTCACACTCTTTCTCTCAACCCCTCTCTGCCACACACACTCTCTCAAACACTCTCGCTCACACTCTTTCTCTCAACCCCTCTCTCTCAAACACTCTCTCTCACACACACTCTCTCTCTCCCTCCTTCTCTCTCACTCTCTCTCTCCCTCCTTCTCTCTCATACGCTCTTTCTCCCACACACATTATCTCTCACACTCTCTCTCTCTCTCTCCTTCTCTCTCACTCTCTTTCTCCCAAACACATTATCTCTCACTCTCTCACACACACTCTCTCTCACACACTCTTTCTCTCAACCCCTCTCTCTCAAACACTCTCTCTCACACACTCTCTCTCTCCCTCCTTCTCTCTCACACTCTCTCTCTCACAGACACATTTCCTCTCTCGCCCTCCCTCTCTCCCACACACACTATCTCTCACACACTCTCTCTCTCTCTCTCTCTCTCTCTGGAAATGGCGTTTGGTTTGTCTCTCCTCGGCGATAATGGTGGATTAATAATTCCAGCGGTCCTCTCTCAAACCAGAGGCCACGGGAGCCCGTTAAAAGCGCCATTAGCGGACGATGAATATGTGTGGAAAAGAGGGGGAGGGGGGGGGGTATTTTGGCTCGCTATTGTCTTTTCCGTCCCATCTCCTTTCTCTTCAAGCCAATGCCGATTTTTCAGTTTGTACATCGAGAGGGCCGACACAGGCGCAAATTAGCATTATTAGCACATTAGCATCAACAACACTGCTATCGTTCGCAGTGGTCTTTCGCTAACCCGCTGACGAGGCACAAATAAGCAAACGGCTCCCCGGCTAATGAAAACGAGTGAAGGCGAAATAAATTAATATAAGGATAGAGGGATGCAGGGCGAAGGAAAATAGAGGAGAACAAATTCCTGGGGTGAGCGATGGAGAAAGTGCAAGCAAGGGAGGAGAGAGACAGAACATTGAGGAACTTTAACACACTACATTAAACCTTAATTCAGACTATGATTATTCACAATCACTATGCTCCTTAACAAAAGATATTGGATTACCTCATTTGCTGAACAGTGTGAGCGCTTAAGTGAGCGAGCGAGTGAGTGAGAAAGAGAGGAAGACATGAGAGAGGATTGTCTTCTGAGGGATATCACTTTGCCCTCTTTAACTGGGGAGGGGACGGGGCGAGACAGCTCCATAGATCGGCAGGCCGAGTCGAGGAGAATGAAACGCAAACAGGTGCAGATACCGTTAGAGTACCATATAGCACACATGCTGTAGCCTGATTGTAAGTAATCTCGCAAACCAATTAGCTTAATATTTAGCACTGTATGTGTGCTCAGCAATCAAAACTGATTATGCGATGGGTACAGGCAATTGCTAATTCACCATGGTGATTACCCCGGTAAACCTGCTGCGGACTCGCTACGGATAGCGAGCGGGGCTCCTCGCCGGTGACGGATCTATCGACGTCCTCGCGAGCCATTAGAAAAGTAAATGGGGATGTAATTAAGGAGCATAAATTAGGATTAACATGACACGGCACATTTTCATTTTAATTAAACGTATTTATTATTTATTTTCACGGATGCAGTCGGGGGAATTACCGGGGATATAACGTCCTGCTGGCGTCTAATTCCGCATGATTAAGTCTTTTTAAATGAGAAAAAAAAAACGTCAGTCTAGTTTCTTTATTTTATTTTACCCTGGCTATGTTCTTCATCCGCACGCTGTGCTACTGTGATGTTCGTAAAGAGAAGGATTACTACCGCAACCTTTAGTTTCTTCCTGGCCCCCGCCCCACCCGTCTAAACATACTGTTCTACCTAGATGACGCGTGGGCGTAGTAAAAGGGAGAGAGAGAGTGAGAGAGCGAGCGACAGCGGGAGACATCGAGTGGCAGAACGGCGGTTAATGAATGCTAGCGCCGCAGCGAAAGAGGCCTGTGGTAATCGGCAAAGTGCATAGAGCGACCGCGGTGAGACAATTTCGCACCGCGGCGAGGGAATTCGCCGAGCCGATACGCTGCGCGCGGAGCGGGGTGCGAGAGGTGCCGGGCGACAGGTGAAGAGGAGCCAGACCCACTTGAACTCCGAGGATGTCTGCGCGATGCCAACCGGAGGGTGAGATTAAATCTCACAGTTTCGCTTCTGTTTTTAACCCCGTTAAACAGAGGTAAAAATGTCCCGTGTTTCCTTGGTGGAGGCATTGCCTTAGTTAAACATGGTTTCACAACCCAAAAATCAATTTTTAATGTTCCTAGGCTACCGGTTGACTGAAATGCCAATATCCAACCGTCGTGGCTGTCGATATTAGACGTCTAATAACAGGGATTTTAGTACAGCAGAATTCACTGCTCCACTACAATATATTATTGTCCAAGTCAATGTGCACTGCAAATGTTCCATTAAAAATCAACTCCGACACAGGCCTAGTTCTTTCAACTCAAAGCATATATTGTCTACACTGGACTATTAAATATTCTATTATAATTGATTCAACGATTCAAAAATTCAGTGCTGAATTTTTCTGTGTACATTTATATTAAGAATGCGATAAGAAATGTATTATATAACAGGTCACTATTAATAAAGCATTCGTAATTAATTTATAAAAACATTCTTTATGTAATACCCGATACAGACACTGTGAAGGGCATTATTACATCACAGGTGAAAGTTTTTCAGTCTTGCATTGTTCTGTGTAAATAGCTTTGGCAGGAGTATAGTAGATTTAAATCTGGAAGGCAATGGATGGAGATACTGAATATTGAGGAGATGTATGAATATGTATTGACACTGTTGCGATAGCAGCAGAATAATCAGCTTACGTTAATTGTGAAATATTGAATAGAGGGGCGGAGTGGGGGATGAGAGAGGGGAACAAAGAAAGGATAACCTTGTCGGAAAGAAGAAGAGGACCATTAGGAAGACAATAATCTATGCCCATTTATGGTTAAATATGAAAATCCTGACAGTTAGGCCTTTTTTTTTCCCAGTATTCAAATACTTTCATATGTACTTCTTACCTATTATGATTGGCATTTATATAACTTTATGTAAAGCGCTGTACAATTGATGCTTCTCATTCACCGATTCACACACACTCACACACCAATGGCGATTGGCTGCCATGCAAGGCACAAACCAGCTCGTCAGGAGCATTTAGGGGTTAGGTGTCTTGCTCAGGCACACTGTGACACACCCAGGGCAGGATCAAACCGGCAACCCCTCTGACTGACAGACGACTGCCCTAACCGTCTGAACCAATGTCACCCATATTACTGAATGTGCTGTAATGACAAGGAACATCCACATCCTTTTATAATAAAAGATTATTTTAATTATTCATTATCTTTCCCCTCCAGAGGTACGCTTAGAGCTCTGTTTCACTTCACGACATTGCCTCCCGCGCAGACTCTCAGCTACCACTAGGGGCGCTGTGACATTGAGAGACCGCTATGGCATTGTAAAATTGTCATCTGTGAAGCACAGCACAATACTATGACATTTTACATACGAGTAGGGCCAGGGGGAGACTGGGATACTATGTTCATATAAACCAGTGGTGTCCAATCTTATCCTAAAAGGGCCGGCTTGGGTGCAGGTTTTTGTTTTAACCCAGCAGTAACACACCTGATTATACCAATGAATTAATCATGGTCTTTAGTCAAGACCTTGATGAGTAGAATCAGCTGTCTTAGTCCTGTGCTAAAACAACAACCTGCACACACACCGGCCCTTTCGGGATAAGATTGGACACCCCTGATATAAACTCATCACTAGACCAGCTGCTATGCTGTCGAGACTTGGTGCTGGACTGCGTGAGACCAATCGTCTACGTGAGACTAGGTGGTCTTGCGGGGTCCAGTCTCCCACAAAGTTTAAATGAAACCAACGCCGACACATACATGAACAAAGATGCTATGATATATTACATTATTGGCATTCGGCAGACGCCAATAAGAGCGACATACAGTTGATTAGACTAAGCAGGAGACACTCCTCGCCTGGAGCAATACAGGGTTAAGAGCCTTGCTCAAGGGCCCAACGGCTGTGAGGATCTTATTGTGGCTACACCGGGATTAGAACCACTCACCTTGCGTCTCCCAGTCATTTACCTTAACCACTATGCTACAGGCCACCCCATATATAAGAAAGAGGAGTATATCGTGTGGATCATAATATATGAATCATCTACTGCTGTTGAAGAATACACTACATTACAATACTGTTGAAGAATAATGACATTACGATACGGGTTTGAAGTTGTTTCTGAGGAGAACGAGGGAAACGTGTACACAACCTTTCCGAGGGAAAGCGGGGAGAGGGTTGAGCAGCAGAGGTGGGGAAAGGAGAGAGGGCAGTAAATGTTGGGGGATCGTAAAAGCAGGCGAACGCATTTAATAAATGCGTCTCTATAGTAACCGATGGGCACTTCACTTGGTAGGAGAGGGAATAGAGAGGGAGAGCGAAACAGAAAAGCGTTTACAATCACCGCTTGAGCCCAGGGCTGTAATTACGGCGCGGAGGGAGGGGGAACGGAGGAGGGAAAAGGTGTAGAAAGGGAAAGAGGCACGGGGTAGAGAGGAACGGCTCCAGGCAACTCTGTGGGGTTTTGGGCAGCGGGCTCCGCTACTCCCATAGAGCCTTTGAATAAAAGGCCTGTTCTATATTGAAGCGAGGCCAGAGAAACTGAGCAATCATACAGTACATGAAAGACAAAATGATATTTACGAATGGGACCATCCTTATCTATACATTGACCATCCTTGGCTACTCACTTACTTGCTCGCTCAATCTTAACATTGGTAAATGAATTTAAACCGTTGGTACCTTGTTACATTTCTTGCACTTGTTGTTAATTTTAAACATATTGGTAATTAGGATTGACAATACAGTGTAAGGAACCGCAAACATTCATTTCTCGAATATTAAGACGAAGGCTATTGCCACTAAAACGTAAGCTGTTCAGTGACTATTCAATCATTTATGGTAATCAATCCTTGAGTGTTAGTTTTCTGACTAACGGCATCTCTTCTGGACTATCAAGTGTAAATAATGGAGTTCCTCAAGGTTCTGTTCACGGCCCATTTCTTTTTTTAATTACAGTCACTTGCCCGTGGGGATATTGTCATAAACACGTCAATGGCAGTTATTCATAGGCTGATGAATGACAGCATTTATTTTCAGCAAAACCAGGCGAGACAATGCCCACCTTCATAATATGCTGCAATAATTTGGATGACTGGAAACAGTCCATAAAACCAAGAACAATCCTGGTCATTATCTGGTAAAATGGCAGATTTAACGATACATAGAGACAGTCTTTTGGGAGCTGCAACAGGACAGATTTCAAAATTTTGTAGTCATATTTGAGCTAAATCATGTAAAAAGTATAACAATGGCAGCTTTATTACATCTTATGTTGCCATATTAAAATGTTTCTGACCTCTCAAAGATGCAATAAAATCTTATGCATGCATATGCATTCATGCTTATGTTTTCTGAATGTGAGAATACATACATGCGATTTTTCAAATTGATTGCATTACTTCAATCAGTGTAATTCGGTGAGGGCCCTCGTTTAACAATATAAAATCAGAACACACAGCACCTATTCTTGCAGCTTCCACTGGCTCGCGATAAAATAAAAAAAACACGCAGAGGAAATGTATTACTTTTATATGAGGCATTAAACGGCGAGCGGTCGTATTTCACACCTCGCCCAATCGGCTGCAATCAAGAGATTGCTTGGCACGCTCACTCCTACAGAAGTTTCAGCGATCAAAAAAGTGAAACGCACCCTATTTATGTCGCCCCTGTTGTTCTGAGACCGGACCCAAACCGCCGGCGTAATCAGTCACTGCGCCCCCAGAGCAGAGCCGACGCTGTCGAAAAGAGCAGGACTCGGAGAGTGCGATTTTACGGGAGCCTGATTCATTTCATTGTTCGCAAAAACAATAACTCTGAGCCCGCTTTAATGGGAAACTGAGTCACCCCGTCATTATTGAAAACTATAACCCAGCTCAATTTTTACAAGACCCGAGTCACCCTGTACAAGTATCGCTGCCTGCCAGTGGATTTTAAAATGACAGGATGGGTTGGCAGATTCACTATCGGAAGGCAATGTTAAGGCAATGTTTGAAATACTTTCGAAGTGTTTGAAATACGTGCAGTGCAGTACGTAAGTGGACAGCGACACGTTTTTTGTTGTGTTTTTGTACTCTGTACTCCAGCAAACAAACACGTGAAGTACAACACTATGTGGTTGAAGCTATAAACAGAGGGTTTTTGCATCCATATTGGGTGAACCGTGTAGGAATTACAGCCATTTTTATACATTGTCCCCCAAATTGACTGTATTTGCTTGCATGCACTTCGTATGAAATATGGGTTACCTGACTCTCCTTCTGCCGGGTTGCAAGGCAGCCTATGTCTCGCCCTGTTCGATTGTTGTTTATTGGGTATTTTGTATCTCATAACAAGACAGGTTTTATTGTGTTTTGCTGAATCTGGATGATACCCGGCGAGGTTTGCCAATACCGTAATGAAGGCTAATGAGCCGGTGGCGTCCATTACAGGCTAACGTAAAAGCCCCCGGCAAGGGCTTTTAAAAGGGCACGTCAGTCTGGTGCGATGCCTCATATTACTTCCTCACCCGCATACTTGGTGGCCCCCAGATTGTGCCCTACACCCCCCCCCCCAAAAAAAAAAAAAAAAAAAAAAAAACCCGCCTAGAACATGGCCGGGACAATCACCACCGACAGGGAAGGAAGCTATGTAGAGACCCCCCTGTCCTTCCTCTCCTACCCCTCAATTATGGGATGTCAGCGTAGAACTGCCTGACAAATGTAAGAATATATCTCCCCCATAAATGCACCAGAGTTCATTTCCATCGCTTCTTTTTTGCAAAGGGTCAGAAAATCGTTTTTCCCTCGTCTTCCTATTTTATTTTTCCTTTTTTTTTTTTTTATCCTCTTTGGAAATATTAAACTGTGAGAAAAAAAGAAAAAAAAACGCCCAGTTGGCAGTTTGATTGTCAAGAGCGCAATAGCAAATAATATCCTTTGAGTTGATTTTATCGGAACATATTTTTCTATTACCCATTCCATTTGTAAGGGTGACTGTTCCGGCAGTCCACACCTGCCAGTCTGGTGCGATACGGCCCTGGTTTCGTTTAACACCTCTCTTTCTCTGCGGGCGCAGCGGACATCGGCAGAGTCATTTCTAGTGCGTTGATGTTATTTGTCGTCACTGTATTATTGTCGTTATTATCGTTGCAAATCACAATTACTGAAATTGTTCCGATAAACTGCTGCTACTGCCGCATGCATAATTTATTACTGTCGGAATCATAATCACATTACTCACAGTCTACGGGACTATTGTAGTACAAGCCCTTTTTACTGCAGTGTTATTGTAAGAGACATCATTGTTATTATTATTATTATTATTATTATTATTATTATTAATAATAATAATAATAATAATAATAATAGAAGAGTTGAAGTGGATCACAGAATAGTAAGCTGGGGACACCTTCCTTTTCTCCCTATCCCCATCCCCACCCCCACTGCACACACAAACACACACACAGACACACACACACACACACTCTCACACAAACACACACACACACACTCTCTCACACAAACACACACACTCTCTCTCACTCACACACACACACTCTCACACAAACACACACACAAACACACACACTCTCTCTCACACACACACTCTCACACAAACACACACACACAAACACACACACTCTCTCTCACACAAACACGCACACTCTCACACAAACATACACTCACAAACTCACACACTCTCACACAAACACACACACACACACAAACACACACACTCTCTCTCTCACACAAACACACACACTCTCACAAACACACACACACTCACACAAACACACACACACTCTCACACAAACACACACACTCTCTCACACACACACACTCTCACACAAACACACACACACAAACACGCACACACTCTCACACAAACACACACACGCTCTCACACACAAACACACACACCATTACATGGGTCCTCGGTAACCGTTTAACATTTATTTAATTTTTTTATCATGCACTAAAGGCAACCAAGATTGAATCCAGGCCTAGCCATACCTTTTCATTTGTGATATCTTGTATACTTGCATGCATAAAGTGCGAACACACAAACTGAAGACTGTAAAAACAAACTGCATTTTTTTTACGGTGAAATGTTTTTTTTTTTTTTTATCCAATTTGTGTAGAACAACAGCAATAACTCATATTTTAACGACCATCCCATAAAATGCAGGATTTGACAGTTTTTACACCGGTTTATGCAGTTTTATCCTTCATTAAATTATTTCTCACTGGCAACATTGCGGCCATATTTTTGGTCTTTACAGGATATGTTTTTATAGCGTACATGTGTCGGAGGTGGAGGTGAGGGTGAAAGTCTGTGCCACCTTGGAGAGGTCGGCCATTTTGTGCCCTTCAGTCACACCGCATGGGCGCCGCCTGGGATGAGAATAGCTGTTCGCTCGGGAAGAAAGGAGCCCTGTGACAAACGGCTCACGTGTGGCATTCATTAAGCAGTGCGGAGACCAGGGCTCGACACTGCATGAGGAAGCAGTTATCCCTACGCTCCCAACATCGTCATTAGCCCGTTAGCCCCGAGGAAAATATCTCCCGCACCTGGCCGTCGGAGCGAGGATGTTTACTGGGGAGGGTTTCTGACCCCCCCCCCCCCCCACCACCTCCCGGAAGAGTGGAGAGATGAAAGTGCAAACTGTAAACAGGAGAGGGGGAGAGGGAGAGGAGGAGGAGGAGGAGATCGGAAACAGCTGGCGCGAGGGAATGCAGGTGAGCGGGATTCCTGAATTCGGGCGAGTGCGAACAGAGGAATGTTCGATGATGAAAGCGGACTTTTGAGCCCTTCTAGAATAATCTACTACCCCGGGCCCTGGGGCAAGTGCCGCCCTGTGTCAGACCTGGGCCTCCAGTTATCAGAGGTTTCCCTGCTTCCACTGGAATGCTCCCTATTAGTGCATAGTTCAATAACTGGATAAATATTGCACTCATAGAAGCGTGGCTAGTTTGGGGGGTACCTGCCGAAGGCCACTGTGACGAAACTTTTACCAAATTCCCCAAAAAGTCTTTGTAGAATAATACTCCCTACAATTAGTGCAAAATTCAATAACTGCACAACTATTACTATTCAATAACTAACAACACTCATACAAAGGAGCGTGGCTATTTTGCAGGGGTAACTGCAAAAAGCATTGTAAAACTCCCAACAAAATGAAACCACAGTTGTTTTTATGAAAGGTAAAAAACACACACACACACACACACACACAGCACAGGATCTGAAGCAATGGTACACTATCTCTCGGTGCAGAGCGCCCACAGGGGTTTCTGGTGTTCTGGGAAGGGCGTGGCCTTATCCGTAAGCCAGGTGAGTAAAAGAGCTGGCCGGGAGGGGGGGTGGCGGGGCCGGGGGGCCGGCAGGGGGCGGCGGGGGGGGGGGGGGGGGGGGGTTGGCTGTTACCGCGGCATAGATCCGGTACAGACCTGTGCTGTGTGTTGGCCTGACTCAAAGCGCCTGGCTTGTGTGCGCTCAGTCGCCATTGAAAAGCATTGGGAGGAGAGAGAGAGAGAGGGAGAGAGGGAGAGAGAGAGAGAGAGAGAGAGAGAGAGAGAGAGAGGGAGAGAGAGAGAGAGAGAGAGAGAGAGAGAGAGAGAGAGAGAGGGGTTTTCATGGCGTCGTCTACATCATGTTCATAGGCTTGCCTTGGCGATACTGCTCGCCGCCAAAGCCGTGCCAAAGCTTTTTAGGGTTTTTAATTTGGATCTGAGGAGCGTGGCGGGGTGTCGTTTGAGAGCGTGCGAGAGGGGCAATAGAGCGAGAGAGAGGACACGGGGGCAGTTGATTACAGCACGACGAGTGGTTTGGTGTCAGCCTGCGTCTGTGGAGATAAGGGGATTAGCGTCCCCCCTCTCTCTCACACACACACACACACACACACAAACACGCACACACAAGGCGTACGGCGGTGACAGAGGGAGAGACAGTGCGCTAGAGAGGGGCATAAGTGACACTGATAGGGCGTAAGGATTAATGGAGAGAGGACGGGGGAAGGGGGGGGGCAACGAGGGGGACTTTGATTCGCTGGAGCGACGGCGTCGCTCTGAAGACGTCTCTTTCTGCCCATCCGTCGCGCCCTCTCGCTTTCAATTCCGCACAGCTTCGCGCTCCAGATTAACACAAGGTCGAGCTTGTAGACAGGTGTGAGCTTACCTTTCAAGGTCCCCAAAGGGCCAGCCGGCCTCTTGACTTCAGTTAGCATGGCTTCTACACCAGGCGGTGGTGAAGATTTTTTTTGCATTTAGTAGTCCTAACAGACAGACATTTTATCCAGACAGACATGAACAAGGTTACGTTTGCACATACAGTTAATTAGTACTGCTGGATACTCATTCTGATTAATCCTTTCATGAGACATCAAAATTCTATTCTTCAAAATTCTATGTCGGTGTTCTAGAACTGCATTGCTTTCAGTCACCATGTAGCCATTGTGACATCGGACATTGGAATATATAGTTAAGAACATTCCAGTCACATGTTTGTGACATCACACCTTGAAGGCAACGCTACTCAACTCCACGTCCTGCAGGCCGCAGTGTCTGCAGGTATTCGCTCCTGAAATGATTTTATCTGCTTTGTTCACATAATAAAGCTAATTAGTAAAATCAGGTGGTGTAGGACACGGTTGAAGCAAATGCCTGCAGACACTGTGGCCCGCTGGATGTGGAGTTGAGTCGCGCTGCCTTAAAGGTTATCTTGCTAAAACCCCCAGATGGGACTCAAAATCCACATACAACAGGGTTACCAAACACCGTTTTCCCTCCAGCCCCAACAAAGCACACATCATTCAACAGCCAGAGATCTCATTGAGCTGCTAATTAGTAGAAGCAGGTAAACCGAATTAAGGTTCAGATGAAAAGCTACGGGCAGACCTCCATGAGCAGGGTTTGGGCAGACCTGTTATTACACCCACACCCCTTTAATTTAGTTCCTGACCTCGTTATCTGCCTCCTCCTGGAAGCAGGCTGGCACAGGCCTTGCTGAAGGCGTCTTGGATTGTACTGACCCCACCTGACACACTTATGGGGTTCTGGCAACTTCTCCAACAAGCCCTACTTCTGAATCAATTCACCTTTGTTCACAATTTTTTTTGCCCATTTACAGGGCTTTGTCCACACTTGCCACAGCATGACCAGCTGATTAATTTACCCCAGTACAGAGGATGTGAGGAACACCCTCGCTGAAATGTCTTTGCCACATTACCTCAGGAGATAAGAGCAGTGAGAAAGGGGGGTGTCGGTTCGATCTCCGGCCCTGGGCGTGTCGAAGCGTCGCTGGGCAAGACACCTAACCCCCAATTGCTCCCAACAAGCTAATGGGTACCTTGCATGGAAGCCCTTCACCATTTGCGTGTGCGAATGGGCGTCAATGATAAAGCGCTCTGGATAAAAGCACTACATAAACGCAGTCCATTTACCATTTGTTTGCCTGCAGAGAAGTGAACGCCGCAACACCCGATATGGCTGGAAGGCGTGCGTCAATTAAATAACTCCCATCATGCAGTGCAGCCGTACTTCAGAGGGGGGCAGGAAACGCGTAAGTGTGCAGCTGGCTGTTCGAATCCATTAGAAGATGGCGATTATGGATGATTACGGTCAGCGATGACATCCGATCGCGGTTTGACCCGGGCGAACCCGGGGACCGGAGTGCTTACTGGGTTTCATGTCGAAGAAGACGGAGTTGTGCATCATGCGATTCTCACGTTCGCCCGTTCCCTGGATCAGATCCGTTTCCTCTTCAGATAAACAGTGGGTGTGATGTAAGTGTGTGTGTGTGTGTGTGTGTGTGTGTGTGTGTGTGTGAGTGTGTATGAAAGCCGGAATGCGGTGAGTGTGGTTTGTTTGTTAAAAAAGGCTTTTACTTTGACCTGGAAGAGCTGAAACTATGTTCGGAGCCTGAGGTCTGGATTCAATCAGCGTTCGTCCTTCACGTTGACCTCCAATTAAACGCAAGTGGGTTTCCTTTTCTTCAAACTTTCTTCACAAAAAAGAACATCAGCAATTAAGTTAAGGGAAAATGGCGACTCAATTCTGGCTGTAGTCTTCTTAACCCTCCACACACACACACACACCCCCCCACCCCACCCCCAATGACCCGATCTCCAGTAGACCCAATTACCCTCCTATTTCTTGACATTTCCTTCTTATTAGACTCCCTCTCTGCCTCTCAGCTCATTGTGGTAATTGTGTAATTTAAAAAAGGAAGAGAAGCTATTTCAAAGCGCTTCGTCCTCAGAAATCTGCACGCACAGCTGCTCCTGTCTCCCTGTCTCTTACCCTGTCTTTAGCGAACAGGTTCATGGTGTAATGGCTCTCAAACATTTTGTCTTGAGGGAACATCTTCAAGGTGTAAAGGCTCTCAAAATGTTGGTCTTCAGCGAACATCTTCAAGGTGTAAAGGCTCTCAAAATGTTGGTCTTCAGCGAACATCTTCATGGTGTAACGTCTCCCAAAAGTTATGTTCACGGTGTACAGACTCTCAAACGTTTTGTCTTTAATGAACATCTTCACGGTGTAATATCTCTCAAACAGGTTCATCGTGTAAAGGCTCTCGAAAGTTCTGTCTTTAGCAAATTAATGGTGATTCATGGTGCAAAGGCCATGTAAAGTTTTGTCTTTAGGGAACAGGTTCTTGGTGTACATTATTTCTCAAAAGTTTTCCGCAACAGGACTGAGGCAGCTGGTTAAAGCTCTCCTGCAGATTAACCCCTCCTCCTCATGGGGCAGGCCCATTGCAGGCCAGCCTCTGGGAGCACCTGACTGATTTATATCCTTCTCCCTCAGTCTTCCTCCACAACCGCCCCACCCCGTCCCCCCTCCAACAAAATGTTTGTGTTTAGCGAACAGGTTACATTACATTACATTACATTATTGACACTTTTATCCAGAGCGACGTACAGTTGATTAGACTAAGCAGGAAACAATCCTCCCCCGGAGCAATGCAGGGTTAAGGGCCTTGCTCAAGGGCCCAACGGCTGTGCGGATCTTATTGTGGCTACACCGGGATTAGAGCCACCGACCTTGCGTGTCCCAGTCATTTACCTTAACCACTACGCTACAGGCCGCCCTGGTTCATGGTGTGAAGGCTCTCAAACATTTAGTCTTTTGCGAATATCGTCATGGTGTCTCAAACATTTTGCCTTTGACATTTATGACCTCTTCCCTCTGTTTTCCGCACCCCCCTCCAATGAAAACCCTTCACCTCTGCTGCCGAAAGCCCCCCCAGTTCTGCCCAAGGAAAAGGTCAACCCTCTCCCTCCCTGCTGCCTCCTCTTTTGGCACCATCCCTCTCTCTCCCTCTCCCTCTCTCTGCACGGCATCATGGAGAAGAGCATCGATCCTGGAGATCATTGTTTCTCAGACCAGGTCCTGGGGGCACACGGGTCTTCATCACAGCCAAGCCCCGGCGTAATCAAGTCTGATTGAGCCGTTAATTGGAGTGGATTGCTCCGTCACTCCTGCACGACTCCGTGGCCCTGGTCCAGGGGAGAACGGAGTCGTTCCGTATCATCTCTTAATTTGCCCCCACCTACCGCCATTGATTAGCTGTGGCCTGAAAAAAAAACCAATTTGCTGATGACCCTCTAGCACTGAGCCAATGCGTTTTCCCTCCCGTGCAACCAGCTAGCATTGGCTCTGACTCATCTCGATATGACCGAACGCTTTCCGGTTCGCAACAAAGGGAGCGGGATCGGAAACTGGCGAAACTTTTGAAAGTCGGTATATTTACTGCCTTCCACAGGGATTCCCAACGGAAAGACAAATTGAACTCTCCGGGTTTTTGAGTCCGTTCCGGCGGTGGGAGGCAGGGAAAGAAAGAAGAAGAAGAAGAAAGAAGGGAAAAAAATAAAAATAAATATGCGGCAAATAACAGTACGTTTGATTTACAGCGCGGCGCGAGACCGGAATTAATGGGACGCCTTGTCACAGAAAATTACCGCTTCCTATTGGAGGGAAATTAATGCGATGCAATGTACCACAGTGACTAATACGACCTCCACTGTAACGCTGTCCGGGTGAGTGATGGCGCGGCAGCGTGAGGTGCGTTACCCGCCCACTTTATTCCCATTATGGCGGTAATCTGACACGCGCGCGGCGGGCGGAGCAGGACCGCGCTGGGTGGTGCGCGCGAGCAATGGAGCCTGCCACCGCACGGCCCCCCGAGACCACCCGTCTGCAGCAGGGCCAATTAGCGCGTGTGATTACGTACGCATGCACACGTATGCACATGTACGTATGTATACGTACAGAACTGGCACACACAAAGAACACACACACATACACATTCCCAAAAAACACACATGCAAATGCAAACACATGAGCATCCATTGTTTGGGGAGGGAGCTGACAGCTAAAAGGGACACTTGTGGCAAGCATAGCTAACATTTTTCTGACATTATGTGGCCTTGTTAGACACTAGGCCTCAAATTCGGAGCAAGTGACATCCTCTTACAATTTAGCAGTCAAAATTATGGGTGGAAGGAAAATGAGAATGGTAGCATTGGCAGAAAATTGCCCACTGTTTTTGGGTTTTTTTTTAACCATTCGTTGATTCCTGTGTCTGTGGTTATACATGCTACAAAACTAAATCTATAAACGAAAAAGCAACAGCCACTCTGCCCTATAAATACATGTATACAATTTTCCCAAGAGGTGGTCAGTGCCTCAGGTTCTCTGCCTCGAAGGGATACTGAGTTCGCTTTAACAATTTAGAGTGCAGAATTCACACCAATGCAGCCGACAGCCTCCGCTACAGTGCGGATGTTTTGACTGGTGAGTTTGGCCCACATGCAAAAAAAAGTATGTCAAAAGTTACGCGCGTGACGGCCGCACACACGGAGACTGGTAACTACACACTACACACGGTCCACAGCCTAAACCTCCTAAAGATTGGTGACCCGGTTTACGTCTCTGATTCGCTCAAAGTTTTCGTGCACCACCCTCCTCGCTAACTTCCACTCTCCCCGCCCATTCCTCCAATCTCACCCATTCAATCAAACTTAAAGTACACACACTTCAAGTGCCTGTTTTCGCAGAACTGACTTTCGTTTTTGGAGTGGATGGTAGAACAGAAAATGCGCGTATGAACTTTTGAGACTCATTTCAACCGATAATGGTTTAACAGTATAAGTAAACACCTTGGGGGTTGTACAGAATAACTTGAGTTTAACCCAGCAGGTATCCTGAACTTCTTTTCAGCCAAAACATCTTTGCTCGCCTGTTATGAAATGTACCTTCGAAAGTTTTTTTTTCGTGCGCAGCGTATTTATTTGCAGTCACGGAAAGTAGCCTACCGAATTTGTGTTTGGATTCACTGACTTCTGAACGGTACCGCGCAGATTTCATTTTTATTTTACTGTCAACGTCTTTCTCTTCTGTGAGTACTTCGAACAGCCATCACCTGATAAGGCGACCTGCGCTTCGCTCACAATGGGTTGTCGTGGGCGCCCTGGAGCTGGTACAATCTGGAAAATGACAGTTCTATTTCTGCAGCTGATCTCTTCAGTCCAGGGGAAGAGACATGTCGTTTACTGGAATAGCACAAACACAAGGTAGGTCCGTATCTAAAAGCCCTTGCTAACTTTATGACAACGTTATCTCGATTTATACTACCAATGAAGATGACTACGCGAGAAGTAGCAGTTTAAATGTTTAACCAGTTTCCTCTTAAGTTTCTCTACGGTGTATCGTTATTTCACGTTGCTTTGTCACCGATTATTATCGACAGCCTACATATCGCCATTACCTTAATGATCCCTGGCCTAAGGTATACGGGTTGTAGTACAAATATTTGGATCTTAAACGGCGTTCCTCACTTTTGCTAAATTAAATTAATTCGCAGTAGGCCTACATGGGTAAACGCCTTTAACATCATGACAATAGACAAAACATATACAGCGGGCGTTTGACGGTTATATTTTTAGAGGCGATGGCAATTTAAACCTGACAGTGGTCTACTGTGCTACACAGAAACCTGTTAGAGCAGTACGATAAAGTATTTACCGCCCGAACAGGTACTGGCACTTTTTACGCCTCTAACAGACATAGTTCAGCCAGGCGTGGGGTTATTTGGAGAGCGTTAAACTCAACTGTTAAATAAGCACAACTGTACATCAAGGTCTGTAACCCAGTATCCACCGTACTGTATTTAAGTAGTAAATACAGTGCATGACCGTTCTTGGTCCCCGAAGTGTCTGTGTAAAAGTAATCGATGCAACACCTTGAAGTAAACAATTTTTTCTCAATCGTCTATTTTCCCCTCAGCGTTCAGCTCGTCTACTCAGGCAAAAAAAGAAAAGAAAGCATTTCCAAAATTTAGTGAGCGTGGCGCAGCGGCTCACTCCCAGACTACAAGGAATGTACACTGTTGGCGTGGAAGAAACCCCACTGGAGCAGCTAGCATATAGAAAATCACATTATAACAATACGGACAATAAGATAAACTCACTAACGCTCGAAAATAACTGGATAACGTTCTCTCTTTGCTCGCAAGGCATGCGATCCACTCAACAAGTTGAAACGTATTTCTGGTGCGCAACAAATGCCAAAATTCCAACCCGCCTCTTGCCGTCGCCCTTCTTGTTACCGCCCCCAGAACACACACCTGTCGATTGTGACAAAACCTTCCCGCATTTGTCATTAAGCAATAGGCAACTTCCTTTTTGCTTCTGTTGAACATTAATATGTGATTTTTTTTAATAGCGTACATTTTGTTGGGATGCCAATACGTTGAAACATATTAATGTACCTATATGTTGACTGCATTTGCATTGAAACGCCAGTAATTGCAACATAGATTCGATTGTGGCGACGCACTGTGAACCCGTGAACCTTGAATTCCGTAAATTCACTTGTTTATGACTTCTTTATCACTAAAGCTTTTAGTGTTACATTGTTTGTGGACGTTTTACAGACCACTGCACATTTGTCAATGTGATAAACAAGACAATTTTATTGCACCTATTTGCCAAACATGTCAGCTATTTCGCATGATTCAGACTGCCTCTGTGGGTAGCATTAGATCAAAAATATTGTAGTGTTATTGCAGAATCATCCCCCAGATTGACAAGATGGAAAAAACTGAACTGAATACATGATGATGTTGGTAATTATTATTATTGCTATGTTTACTACAGTGTATAGATGTATTTGGTAAGAGAACAATCACATATACGCCACACACTTGCACAGAAATGACAGCCTTTGAGATAATTTTGCTCATTTAAAAAGAAGCTGCGATTAGCGCCCCTCTATGTGTCTCACGCTTCAGTGGAACTTTCACAACATGTTTAAAAAATCATCAGTTTTGCTCTTCCCCCCAAATAATTAGGCATGATTACCTGTGATCTCTAATTATGAAATCCAGAGCGAGATAATTAGTCTTATTCCCTGCTAATGAAGCAGAAAGAAAACAACTGCTCTCCCCCAACACACACACACACCCACACACACATACACACACACACATGTTGTCTTCAGTAATGATTCATGTATTGTCTGTATAATGTTATATCTTCAGTGTGTTTGTGTTAGTCATTAAAGTAAATTATACATGTGTGAATTCTCACGCAGTGTTTCTGTACTAGCTGGTGTATTGCTGTACAGCAGGCCCCTACTGACTTGAAATGAGCTGTGCCTGTTGAGTTTGATAAAGCCAATCTGTCATTAGATGGGTTTAACAATGCATGTTGAAACACATGTAATATATCTTTTCTGTCTGTTTCTGGGGAGCGTTGACTCAGCTGTAATGTACACCAACACGTCCGAACTGTGCCCTACTTAGGAAATGCTGATTTCTGTCACGAAAAAGCATGATGAATCCTTTTCGGTTAGCTTGAGCCGTCACAGTTCATCAGAAAAGAAATTAGTAGCATGTGTGTCAGGACGTTTCTAAACTGACAGTTTACCACCGGCGTCTCCAGTCTTATCGAGGAAGGATGCTTCTGAGTCAGCCTTTCGCTTTGACACGGTACTAAATCAGCTGATTGAACTAATCAACTAATTATGGTCTTCAATTAAGACCAATTCAGATTTTATCCTGAAGGGGATGGTGTGGGTAAAAGGGCTTATTCCAACCGCTTAATATTCACCTTTCTTTTCCTTTTACTTGCTCCTGACCCGGAAATTGATCGAGGTCTTTCATCTTTAAGGACTTTCCAGCCCGTTAAATATTCTTTCTAGGAGCTAGAAATAGAAGTTCGGAGCTCCCAAACTTTCCTTTGAGCAAGAAAACATGTGTGCATCCTTTGCGGAAATATTTTAACTTAACTTAAAGAAAATCGGGACATGAGGAGACATTAGATCAGATCAACTCCGGTCCTGGAGGGCCCGGTCTGGGTTGTGGTTTTTGTGACAACCAATTGCCTTGTAATTTGCTGACGGCTCTATAAATGACCCTGGTTCAAGCCTGTACTTGAGCACAGTAAAATAATTAGGATACACTTACAGTCTGCAGCTGTAGCCGGCACTCATACACATGTCAGATAACATATGAGTCAATTCAATTATTAAAATCAGAAGTTGGCGCAAAATCCTGAAATGGATTGGCCCTTGTTGTGCACCCCTGCGTTAGATGAAGAAATTAGCGATGGCCACTATATCTTTCTGTAATGACTTTGTATTTGTACCGTATTGGTACCATTGACTTTCGTTGAAAGGATCCCTGAAATGCCTATACTGGAGCCCTCCTCAGTGGTGCTAGTGAGCAGGAAACTGACACATTTTCTAGCGCCTTCTTTGTTTCTTCTTCCTGGAGTCTTATGCCCCGCAGTTCCTGAAGTTGTAGATGTCTCGCTATGGTAGTTACAGACTTGGCATACGTACCTGGTGCACCAGACTTATGTTCTTGGCCTTATAACCGATCATATGTGAACTGTACCTTCTGACCTGTTCGGTTGTTTGTCCTATGACCTGTCATATGCACTGTTTTTGTACGTCACTTTGGATGAAAGCATCTGCTAAATAATATTTTTGGGATCCAATGTCCCCCCCCCCCCCCCACTTTAAGCCAATGGGCATGCTCCAGACAGGCAACGCCCCACAGGAAGCTGGCCCTAGTTGGGCCACTCAAACCCACCCCCCCAAGGTGTATAATTACATGTGGTGCCTATTTGCAGTCACTTCAGGCCATTTGTTCTGGGTTGTTATGGTAAACTAGTTTGTTTTAAAGGGCACTTCTTTATGTGATTCTGAGGAGAGGGAATGAAATGCGTTATAAGTTTACAAGGATTCGCGGAGCACTCTCGTAAAACTCGCTGACTGGGCGTGTGCTTGTTTATATCCAGCCAAACGGCCATTTTGGGCTTTTCTTTGCTGCGTTTGCGGCCTTTTCTCCAAGAAAACTTTCATTCGAACCCGTTTATTTTTTTTAAATCACACGTCGGACGATAATTGCGTGGTATTTAAAGTTGCATTCTGTTTGGGGGGGGGGGGGGGGGTCACCTTTTAATACCATGCATTTTGTTTTAAAACCAAGAAGTTGTGAGGCTTGTCTGCCATGTAAAAACCCTGGCAGTGGACTGCTCAGTTTATATGTTAGTACCCTTTCTTTTCCAGTATCCACAGACATGGCCTCTTACTCCTCCGTTATCAGCTTTTCAGGCATACACCCTTCGCCGCAGTGCCGTGCACAGATTGAAGCAAGGCTTCAGAGAACGTTCTGGAAGCAAAATTGCAAAAGTGCAAAGCGAAACACTGGCCCGTGCAATAAACTCCATCATAAGAGCCCTCGTAAAAAAGGCTGTCGTAAAAGTTTTATTTCTTAGTTTATTTATTCATTTTAATTTCACCCCTTTCAAGGTTCCTGGGAGGCTGTAAACGGAGGGTGTGTTCTGCGTGTTCTTCGTGTTTTTACTTTTCGACGGTTGTGCGAGCGCGCAGCGGGGGACCGGGGGGCCCGTTCGGGCGGGGCGGGGCGGGGGGCGGCGGGCGGAACGCGTTCCTGGCCCGGACTTTTTGGCGGACGCGCCGTAGCCTCGCGTTCGGCTCTCTGACGTGCGCTTTTCTGTGTGTTTTTATTTATTTATTTATTTATTTATTTTACTTTTTTTTTTTTTACGACCTACCGCGGGCGTGCTCGCACCTGCTCCAGCACCTCCCGGGCTCTTAAGACCCCCCCGCCCCCCGCCCCTCGCCAGCTCCATTATTCAGACCCAGCTGGCTGCTACATCCAGAGATACAGCCGCCCTTCATTACGCCCGTAGCGGGAGTTCCTGCGTAAGCACTCCAGGCGCTGGCTGCCCGCGTTGGAGCGGCCCGTGGGGTAAGGGTGTGACTGCGGGGAGGAGGCGGCGAGAAACCGGGGCGGGCGCCGCGCGGAGTCTTCCGGAAAGCCGCAGTGCGGAGAGCGCCCCGTAAAAGAACACAATCACTGCGTGTGCGCTGCCGTCTCGGCCTGCGCTGGTGTGCCACTGGACATTTCACATATTTGGAGATATTGAAATGAATAAATGATCAACACTTGTGTGCTGGCTTGTGCGTATGCGTAAACGTATACACATGCACTCAGTGAGCACTTTATTAGGTATTTATTAGGCTTATTGTTTTTGACTTATTGGTCTTCTACTGCTGTAGCCCATCCACTTACAGGTTTGATGTGTTGTGTGTTCAGATGTTCAGAGATGCTCTTCTGCATACCGCTGTTGTAATGCGTGGTTATTTGCGTTACTGTCACCTTCCTGTTACCTTCGACCGGTCTGGCCCCATTTTTCGCACCATTCTTTGTAAAGTTGTTGTGCGTAAAAATCACAGGAGATCAGTAGATTCTGAGATACTAAAACTGCCCTGTCTGGCACCAACAATCATTCCCCAGTCAATGTCCCTTAGATCACATTTCTTCCCCATTCTGACATTTGGTCTGAACTACAGCTGAACCTCTTGACCATGTCTGCATGCTTTTATGCATTTAGTTGCAGCCACATGATTGGCCGATTAAATATTTGCATTAACAAGCTGGTGTACAGGTCCACCTAATATATTGCTCACTGAGTGTACATTATTGCAGTTTTAATACACTGCTTTGCACTATATTATTATGTTCACCCCATATTTATAAGACTGTATATATTTTCCAAGTCCATTCATATGGACTGTGTTTTGTCATTCAGTTTAAATGTACAATAGGTCATTTCAGAATTCTAACAGTAAAGAGAGGAATAGCAGCAACAATCACCTTCAACCTTCAATCCCTCTCCCTTCTCTGTAAACGCGCTGACATTGAAACACCATTGGCTGTGGCAATTAGAACTAATTTTCAACCAATGAGCTTGAATTATTGTACAGCTGTACACCGTTTTGGGATTTCAGTGTCGGGCCATCAACTGCATATTTTGAAACCTGAATTTAAGGACTATAAACTCAGAGGGTGAGTCAACATGTCAGTGAGCCTTTTTCAACGATAGGTAGGAATTTACAATGGCCTTGTAACAATGTTTTAACACAAAAATCTTATCTATTGTACCTTTAAGTATTGAAATTATGGGGGTGTTGCATTTTCTCAATTGTTGATGGCAAGATTTGTGGGGGTTGTTTTTTCAATGTCAGACAAGGACAGGAGACAGTAACGTGACCGACAAGCCATGGGGCTGCGAGTCTGTTATTTAAAATCCAAGGACAGAATGGATGTCAAGCCCAAGTCTCAGTCAGTGGACACAGTGCAGGGCGATGTGAATGCCGCTCAGTCAGGCATTTTTCAAGCATCGCGAACACAGTACATTGTGTCAGAGAAGTGTCCTTTCAACGTGCAGGAAACACGAGTTCCTTTGTGCTCGATCTCTCTGCGAACACGTCCGCGTGTGCGTGGGCGTATTCTGGCGTACGTGTGTGCGCGCGCGTGCGTATGCCTCTTTGTCCGTGCGCGCGCGTGCGTGTGTTTAAATTGTGGGTTCTTATCGTTGCGTCAGTGCGATGTTTTGATTTACTGTGAAGGCCGAGGTGGAGGTGAGTAAATGAGTGGAGCGCAACAGCAGGAAGTGGAAAGCTGAGGAAAATACCCAGAGGCACTCTTGGGTAAGAGGCTGATATAAATAACATGGCCTTCGCCGGCTGGCCGCACGTTTGCCGAGTGTTCAGTGAATGGCCATGGTAATTAAAGTATTTTAAGAAATCGTCCTACTTCTCCCACCACTGTCTTTTGTGTCTTTAGGCGAGAAAAACACTTTTCTGCACTTGACATAGTTTTATTTGATCGCTGTGCTTTTTTTTCATCTCTTTATTCGGTGTCGCATTGAATCCAGCAAGGGCCTCGTTGGGAGTTTTTGAATATCGACTGCGTTCTTTTACTCCTGTGGAGGGCTTTTTAAAAATGTGGAGGGCTTTTAAAAAATGTTGCGATGCTTGCCATTATTTAGCGCTACCCGCTGGTTTATTTGTCCATTTCTGTTCCTCTACATTAAAATAACGCGGAGATGGAAAACGTGAAGCAAAGTCGGAAGCTGATGTGAAATTGAACTGCTGGTATCGGAAGAATCATGAATTATCGACACCGTGCATGTAAACGCGAGTTTGTTTCCCGTGGATAAATATGAAAGTGTGCGTGGAACGTGCCAGTAATTACAATGTTACGGCATACACGTTTGTGATGTGCACCACATTAGCGCTTTCATTCCTTTGCTTTCCTTGCCCGGCGGCCATTTTGTTTCGTATGACGGAAAAGACAGTGACTGTGTTCGAAACCGGATAGTTGGCACACTACTCGTGCTACATTTCACTGAAAATCAGCCTGAAATTAAGTACAAGTGGTGTGGTGTGCGCTTTCTAACGCAGCCATTACTTCTGTAATGGATGAGAGAGAGAGAGAGAGAGAGAGAGAGAGCAGGGGAGTGGGGGGTAGGAGTCATTACGGAAGGACGTTTGGGAGAAAGTCAGGAGAGTTCCGCTCCGGGAAGGGTCACGGGAATGGGAAGGAAGAGGCCGAGGTGAGGAGAGGGTGCAGGGTAGAGATCACACAGTGCCCGGCACCGCTGAATCACTCTGAGGAGGAAACCTGCTGCTCACGTCTCTCTCCGTTCAGAACGGAAAGGTGTACACCGATATTATTTTCAAATTTCCGCAAATGAGTAACTTTATATTCACGCTCTTGAATAACTTTATTTTCGAGAGTAAGGCGCTCCGGAACTCCCCTGCTCTGGATTACCAGTAGTCATTGTTACACGGGCGCTACAATGTTCAGCTGAGAATGTTCGAATTGTGATCGTACACCTTAAAGGGTTAAATATTTTTAGAAATGTTTGCCATTAAATATTTATCTGTGACATCGGCAGCCATGTTAAGTGAGCCGTTCATGAGGAAAAATCTGAAGCCGCCACACCCAGAGCAGAGCTGTGTCAGCCAACTGTTTACCCCCACAATTATCTTCCATAATTTATGTCTCCCTGGGTCCACAAATTAACTTGTTTTCAGGAGGTGTGGAATCCAGAATTTCTACCTTGTTTGTATCCGAGCAAAACATTTCTAAAAGAAAAGAAAAAGAAAAGTATTTCGTGAAAGGAAAGCAAAGCATTTCGAGACCTTACATTCGAACTGATATTTTGACAAAAATGAGTTGGTGTCATAAATGTGTTCTTTATAGGGCAGTTTGATAGGATTTTGATATTGTACATTTAGGGTGTCTGTCATCTTGATCTATGAACAACTGCCCTGCATTTCAGTTTTGTTGTGTTAGGATGTGAAAGCTTTGAAGCTCAATATATCAAAACTACTCTGAACACGGATAGAACCTTAATTCCAAGGTTACGATTTGTTTAGAGAACTACCGACATGCTAACTTAGTGTTTGCCACATCTGTGTTTGGCACGACTCAACAAAACCCGACTGGATCAATTTTTGCGCGGTTTTGAATTTTTTAAAATGATTTAACGACAGTTAATGTGTGTATACCTGTTGAGATAGCTGCAGTATAATACAATACACGCATGTGAACTGCTGTGTGCAGTGTGTGAACAGACGGTAATAATCAGCCGTCACTGGGGGCACTTTTCACAGTGATGTCTCAATAGTGTTTAATAACAAACGCGAGAATTAGAGGATTTCGGTTTAAGGATAATTTAACATAATTTGTCATTCGGTTCCCTCTCTCTGAATGTCAGCGGGTGAAGAACACATTTGCCTAAAACTAAAAATCCTGTGGAATGGGAACAAAAGAGGGAGAGGTGTAGGGAAAGGAAGAAGAACCGACGGACTGACGGATGAAGAAGGACAGGTAGTGTGGTGCAGTGCATGGTGATAATTATCAGAGCCGAATGCCTTAATGTATTCAAAGTAACTGCCTATGTGCGCTGTGGTCACCCCGGGACATGCCCCGCGCGTGGGAGAGCGCACACGGTGTGCCTTTGATTTCACAAGCTTCGGCTGAGCAGAGTCATACCGCGGAGACGTGTTTCCGTATGAACCTTAAAAATGTGGAAACGAGGGAGAATGGGGGAGAGGGAGAGGGAGGGAGGGAGAGAGAGAAAGGGAAAGAGGGCGCAAGGGGGAGAAAGGGTGGTGGCGTCTCGTGAGTCCACGGTGGATTAGCCGCGAACACGCTAAAATAAACAAAGCGAGGGAAAGGAGGGAGGAGGGGAGGAAGGGATGGTGGCGGAGAGAGGGAGGGTGGGAGAGAGGGAGGGAGGATGAAGGAGTGGGCTGGCGAATCGCGACAGAAGAGAGGGGACGAGGAAGGAAGAGAGCAGGGAACGGAGGCTTCTCCCGGAGTCCTGGCCATATGTCATACTGCCTCCCAGGCCACACCTGGCTCCTCGCCCACCCGCTACACCGGAGAGAGAGAGAGAGGGAGAGAGAGAGGCCGGGCCTCGCACACTCACACCAGCACCTCCAGTGTAGGGAGTGTACAGTGGCGGTTTAAAAAAATCAGCTCTTCCAATGCTGAATGTTAAAGGGGGTGTGCTAGTAATGCAGATTAATGTCAACAAATGTTTGCCAAGACCGGGGTCAAATTCGCAGTTGTTTTTGATTCAAATACTTTTCTGTGCTCAGTTGTTGCTGCCTGGTGCAGCTGAGCTCACCGAGAGGACCAGAAGGCGGGTTAGTTTTCAGCACTTTTTTCGAGAGAGTTCATTAAAGCGTAGGAAAGTATTTGAAGCCAAAACAATTATGTACTTGACCGTGGTCTGGACCGCAAGACCATGACCACAGGACCGTGACCGCATGACCAGAACAGTCTGTGACTGAGCGACGAAGTGGGGTAATTTTTGCCCTGGTGTATCCCCAGCGAATACGTCTGACATTAAATGTGAAATGTGACATTACGTGACTGCAGAAATGAAGCGGTTGCCTGGTTACACATGTTTTTGAGGATGCTTATTATAGCCGGCAGCACTTCTGAAATAAGCCCTACAGTTGTGCAGTTCAGAAATGAGTGGGGGGGAGGGGGAGGCATTTAACACAAATGACAGTGAAGTAATCCCAAATGTTACGGATGTGTTTACTGTGGAGTGGGTTGTTAGCCTGTGGGGCTAGCAGTGCAGATGGGGTGTGTGGCGGCTCCTTAAAGCCTGTCATCATTAAGCTCATGGCTGGACAGCCGCACAGTCATCTTAACACGAGGTGGTATTCGCCATTTTAGCCCCCGCGGTGGATATCTGGAGTCCGCCGCCCCCCCCCTCACTCCCTCAATAAATCAACAACGGCCGTCAGAGCCAGGTGTGGAAGTCCAGACGGACAGATGCTGCGGAGGTTAAGGATCGGTCCCAGAGCCAGCGTGCGTCTGGTCCCCCACCTCCTGCACGCACACACTCACTCACACACACCCACACACTCACACACACACACTCACTCACACACTCAAACACACTCACACACATGCACACATTCACACACTCAAACACACACACCCACACACTCACACACACGCACACACCCACACTCACGCACACACACACACACACGCACACACACACATTCACACACACTCACACACACACCCACACACACACGCACACACACACTCACACACACACACGCACACACAGACACACACACACACACTCACACACACGCACACACACACACACACACACACTCACACACACACATGTTTTTTTCGGTGGATATGGGAGTGTGTCTGGCACATTTGACAGACTTTGGGGGAGGCAGCCTGTCAAAAATGTCAGTAATAAACACACTCTTCTGACAAGTGTGTGTCTGTGTGTGAGTGTGTGTGTGTGTGTGTGTGTGTGTGTGAGTGTATGTGTGTCTGTGTCAGTGTGTGAGTGTGTGTGTCTGTGTGTGAATGTGTGTGTGTGTCTGTGTGTGTCTGTGAGTGTGTGTGTGTGTGTGTGTGTGTGTCTTTGTGTGTGTGTGTGTGTCTGTGAGTGTGTGTGTGTGGTGTGTCTGTGTGAGTGTGTGTGTGTGTGCGTGTGTGTGAGTGTGTGTCTGTGTGTGTGTGTGTGTGTGAGTGTGTGTCTGTGTGTCTTTGTGTGTCTGTGTGTGTCTGTGAGTGTGTGTGTGTGGTGTGTCTGTGTGAGTGTGTGTGTGTGTGTGTGTGTGCGTGTGTGTGAGTGTGTGTCTGTGTGTGTCTGTGTGTGAGTGTGTGTGTGTGTGTCTTTGTGTGTCTGTGTGTGTCTGTGAGTGTGTGTGTGTGGTGTGTCTGTGTGAGTGTGTGTGTGTGTGTGTGCTAGCCCTGGGACCAGTGACCAATCCTTAACCTTAACCTTACCAATGCAACACGAGGGGGGGGGGGGTGTAGTTTTTTGTGAACGGAGCGTGGGATGAATAGAAAGAGTGAAAACACATTTATCTACAGTAGTGGTTTTCAGGTCAGGTTTAAGGAGGGAGACAGGCCTGTCGTGATTAGGCTGTCATTGATGCCGTAGCTGCAGTGGTCTCTGAAGGGCCTCCGGGCGAGTAATGGCCAGAGAGCAGGCACATCAGTGCCTGGGAACATGCCTCAGAACTGCTAACAGCCCAACACCTGTTTTTCATGATAAACAAGCTCGCCAATTTTAGTGAGTGTAACCCGTAAACGCCCGTGTTCTTTCTATTTCACTATGACTAATGCTGGGAGACGGATTGTTTTAGTTATAACGATGTCATGGAGTTTTATCAAATGAAATAATAGAATAGGTTAAAAATTGTATGGATCAAAAAAGATTTTTCAACCGGAACATCTATTTAACTCATAAAGTAATTTCCTGTGAAGTGTGAAAATGCTCTTATCCAGAGTGACCTACATGGATGGAATTTTTTACCTTGTGCACAATTCTTCAGCCAGATATTTTACTGAAGCGATTCAGCTTGAATACGTTTAAGAGGACAATGCCCGAGTTGGAGAGCAAACCTCCAACATTCACACCACACTATTACTACAAATTTCCCAGACCGATATACTACGCTTCTACCCGAAACATTGAGGGGCCACATTGCGTGAACAGAGATCAGAGATCAGTTTTTAGCTGAACTAGATTTCCTTTGAAATTTATTCTAACTAAATTACAACTTAATTATAATTGAAACTAAAATAATACCCAGCGAAGCGTGCAGCTGTTGAGTGACTGCATTAATCTAGAGGCAGTGTACATTTCGAAGCGCGTGTTTAATTGTGAGTTGTCGAAAACCATCTCGGCGCATTCCCTCGCCGTTGTACCCCTCACGTCAGCCCACCTGCGTGTGCTCGCCCCCTGAATTCGCCCCGTTTTCTTTTGGGTGTCGCCTCTTCTGCACTGGCCTGTTATGCTATGGCCCATTGGCACCATAACCCCTGGCAGACATTTCCTGCTTGGCAGAGGTTCTCTCCTGTCCAGCTGGGCTACTAATTGCATAAAGGGAAACAGCTGGCTTATTTTTAATGTGTTCACTTCCTGTGTATCGCATAAAAATGGGTCCATCAGGAGTTGTGTATATATACTCATTGTCCCAAAATGACATGATTATACTGTATATACAACTCTTGATGTAGCCATTAGCTCAGGTGGTGAGAGCGGTCGTCTGGTGGTTGGAGGGCTGCCGGTTCGATCCCCCGCCCTGGGTGTGTCGAAGTGTCCCTGAGCAAGACGCCTAATCCTCACTTGCTCCCGACGAGCTGGTTGGTGCCTTGCATGACAGCCAGTTGGCGTTGGTCTGTGTGTGGGTGTGTTTGTAGGTGAATGAGAGGCATCAATTGTTCATTTATATCGCCCCTTTGGAAAAGCATTTACCGAAATGATAGTGTTGGAGATGGGCAACGGGGAATTAGTTGACGTTTTCTGATATGATGCTTATAAGCTACTTACAAAGCAGAGAAGGGAGTTTTCGCATATACGGTCATGTTTTTATTTTGAAGTTATTTTGCAGTCTCGTCACCCTCCCAGTGCGTGTTCCTCTGCGTTTCTGAGCCAAAGAAAGAAGGCGTGGATCGTCAAAGTCTGACCAGACACTCGATCAATCGCGACGGCGGGCGTTTTCCAGCCAGGCGGGAAAGTTTTGTAATCGGGCGCGGTCGGAGAGAGAGGGAGGATGCCTCGAATGTGGGAGACCTCGCTCCGGAGATCGGACAAGGAGTTTCTGTAATGTGCGGTTAGCCCTTTAAGGCCGACAGCCACAATCAGGAGAAAGTGAATTTTCATGGTTTTTCACTCAACGCAGTGGGTGTTTTTCAGGGCTAGATGCCTCCCCCGCCCCACCCCAACCCCCAGAACAACCCACCCCCCACCAGGCCCGCTGAATGCGGCTGTATTGTAAAAGCATCAAACCAGGACCTGACATTTCTTTCCCCGGAACATGAAACAAGCCCCCATACCTGCGGCCCCATTTCTTTCCGGAATATTTCATAGAAATGGATTCTATCAAAAATGGGGTTGTATCCCAGCACTGTTCTCCATGGCAACACTGGTGTTAGGTCAGCGCCCCCCCCCCCCCAGATGTGCCACACACACGCACACGCGCGCACACACAGACACGCACACGCGCACACGCACACACGCACACACGCACACGCGCGCACACACACACACACGCACACGCTCGCACACACACACACGCACGCACAGCTCCTAGCTGCTTACAGAAGCACACAAAATCCCCTCAAAAACACTGCGCTAGAAAAAAAAGAGCCTTTTCTTGTTAAAGATCCAGCGTCACGTTGAGCTCGGCAAACACGGAGGCAGCTTGACGTCGTGTCCGTCAGAAAACGGCTCGGTTTGAGCACGGGGGGCCAGCGCGCGTCCGGTTGGAGACCCGAGTCGCACCTCCGAGACCGGGACCGCTGCGATTTGGGCGGAGCGAATTCAGGTCAGGACCCCACATCCACGTGTCCCAGTCCGAGGGCCGCTGAACCCAACTGACATTAAAAAGACAGAGGGGCACGGGGGTCGCAGTAAGAAAACAACATCAAACAAACATAATAGTTTAAGGTTTAGCAGGAATGTTTGTTTTGCTTTACGGCAGACGGGAGAGGTGGGGTCAGACAGAGGAGAGAGGTGCGGTCAGACAGAGGAGAGAGGTGGGGTCAGACAGAGGAGAGAGGTGGGGTCGGGACTGTGGTCTTCAGGTGTTGGGATGGACAGTCATGAGCTTCTGAGTTCCAGACAAGAATGAGGCCTATGTAATTTATTTGCTGGTCTGTTTGTGTCCAACAGAAAAAGCAGGTTTTTGTGTGTGTGTGTGTGTGTGTGTGTGTGTGTGTCTCTGTGATTATGCCTTGTGTGTGTCTCTAAGTGTGTGTGTGTGAGTGTGTCTGAGGGACTGAATTACATACGTAGCCCTTACCTGCTAGCACTCCTGTTTCATTGGGCCCCTGCATGCCGTAACAACAGCCAGGCATACCTGCCAGCTCTGGGTTACTGTGACAGGTGAAGGGGGGGAGGGGGGTTGATCTTGAGTTGATAGGTTACCCAGCCTCCCTCAGCAGTGTTGCGTGGTAAGTGTGTAGGAGCTGGGCTTTGTGACTGAAAGATTGCAGCTTTGATTCCCCCCGCGGGGCACTGCTATTGTGTGCCCCTGTGATGAGGAATTTGACTGGAATTCATTCCGTGAGATCGGCTCACATTCCAGAACATTCCTTCCCCCCGTGCAAAAGGGCATCATGTAAACGTCCCTCTGGAGAAGTGCTCCTGCCTGCGTCAAACACAGTGTGGAGCACGTACAAACACGCGCGCACGCACGCGCCCTCACACACAGCCTCACGCGCACACACACGTACACAGGCACTCACTCACGCAGATACGTACGCGCATTCATTCACACACACACTTACGCACTTACTCACAGACACACGTGCGCACACGTTCACTCACTCACAAACATACACACGCGCACACACTCACACACACACACACACACACGCATGCGTGTGCACTGGTGCAGCAAGGGTACAAATTACAAGTCCATTTGAATAACAGCTCAACCAGCACAAGTAAACATTCATTATTGAACAAACACGACAGTATCTCATACCCCCCTCTCTCTGTCTCTCTCTCTCTGTCTGTCTCTCTCTGTCTCTCTCTCTGTCTCTCTGTCTGTTTCTCTCTCTCTGTCTGTCTCTCTCTCTCTCTCTCTCTCTCTCTCTCTCTCTCTCTCTCTCTCTCTCTCTCTCTCTCTGCCTGCCCTTACATTTGATTGACAAATGAATTCTGTTAAAACCGGTGTGTTTTTTCACTCCGAGCCATAGCCAGAGCCCAGCCCTTCCTGACTTTACACACTGGAATGCTGCTGCTAGGCTTTTAACCGGTACGGAAAAGGAGAACGGATCAGACCGCCCTGCCTCCTGGTTAGTTAAGAATCTGATTTTAACGGTCTGTATTCGGGCTGCACCCTCCATATACACCCACAAATCCGTTCTCAAACCCCGCTCCTCGTCCCTGGTTTTTAATTCCGCCCGACAGCTGTCCCTGCTGTTGTTTTTTGGTGTATGTTTATGTAAATGGACTGCATATATACAGCGCTTTTATCCGAAGCACTTTACAATTCATGCATCTTATTCACGCATTCACACACGCCATGAAAGGTACCAATCAGCTCGTCAGGAGCATTTGGGGGTTAGGTGTCTTGCTCAGGGACACTTTGACACACCCAGGGTTGGACCGAACTGGGCCTGCAGTATCTTTTCTTTTTTCTTTTTTTCACACACCTATGCATGCATTAATTGTACAGCGCTTTGGTTGTGCACAGTCAATTTAAATGTGCTTTAGAAATAAACGTGTCTTGACTGTCTATCTCTTTCTCCGTCTTTCTCTCCCCCTCTCTCTCTCCCCCTCCCTCCTCCCATCCTCCCTCCCTCCCTCTCTCTCTCTCCCCCTCCCTCCCTCTCTCTCCCTCTCCCTCTCTCTCTCTCCCCCTCCCTCCCTCTCTCTCCCTCTCTCTCTCTCCCCTGATTCGGGGCGCTGCTGTCCGTTCCCCTCTCTCGCCCCGCGGACTGAAAGGTCACTGAAGCGATGGACTTTCTTCGGGGAGAAACGCACCTCCGCCCTCCCTCCCTCCCTCCCTCCCCCACCTTTTGTTTTCATTCCTCCCCTTCCTCTCTCACTCACACTCCCTCTCTGTCAGTGCGTGGCGGTACCACGGGGTACCTGTCCCACCAGACTGCCCCGCCCCGCCCCGCCCCGCTGTCCGTAACGCGATCTCACGGCGGCACGTCGCCCCCAAGGTCAGCTGCTGTAAATCTATACTCCGCCAAACACCTCCATCGCTCCGGACATGATTAATTACTCCCGCTGATCCCATCAGTTCAGCAAGCAAGAGGCCTCGGGCGTAACCCAGGGACGGGTGAAGCCGTATGTCCGCCGTTTCCGTGATGCTAATGTTAGCGTCAGCGTAGAAGACCGAGCGCTGGACGTTAGCCTTCTGCGGCTACCCTTTATTTCCCGACCTGGGTCAGATACGTAACTGTCTTGGATTCAGGTAGTTTTCCGCTCTTCGCTGAGCTTGTCTGGTGTACTTGAACCTATGACATACTCTGACTCGAACCACCGACCTTCCGGGTCCCAGTCGTGCACCTTAGCCGCTAGGCTACAGGCTCCTAACCCGCCATGTCGCGGCGTGTTTGGCGCCAGCGTGAGAGGGCACAGGCTCGGTCACGCGCTCTGTCACTCGAGACCTGCGCTCCTACGTAATGAGTTATTGCTTTAACCCGTGTGAGTTCTGACATTTCCACTGGAGCCCGGGTCCTTTGTGACCGGTTCAGCTGACAGTTGGTTATGGCTGCTGTTTTTTTTTTCCCCCTGTTTGTTTTGTTTTGTTTTGTTTTGTTTTGTTTTTTCTTACACTGGTGCGCGGGGGCGGGGAGGCCAGCGGGCATCGCCGCGGTAACGCTCCTGAAACACGGCGCGCTCCTCTCCCCGCTCGCCCTTTTCCCGGGAATTCTGTTGGCAAAACCGGAGGCGGTGAGCTGTAATTAGTGCCCTCTTCTCAGTCGGAGAGGGAGAGAGCGGGAGAGAGAGGGAGGGAGGGAGAGAGGAGAGCGGAGGGAGAGAGAGAGGGAGAGAGGGATGGAGGGAGGGAGAGAGGAGAGCGGAGGGAGGGAGAGAGAGAGGGAGAGAGAGAGAGAGAGGGAGGGAGACAGAGAGAGAGGGAGGGAGAGGGAGGGAGAGAGGAGAGTGGAGGCTGACTGTGAGGCCCCAGCAGGCTCCCACACCCTCTGTCTGCTCTGTAATTACCTGTGCAGCTTGTAGAGAGAGGGGGTTAAAAAAGGGGGGAGCGACGACAGAGAGAGAGAGAGAGAGAGAGAGCACGACCGGAAGAAGGGAAAAGCGTCAGATCACAGAGAGAGAAAAAGGTCCAGACACAAAGAGGGAGGTGTAGAAACAGGCGGGAGAGAGGGAACAGTGCAATGGAGGGAGGGATGTGTGGAAACAGGCAGGAGAGAGGGAAGAGAGAGATGGAGGGAGGGAGGGAGGTGTAGAAACAGGCGGGAGAGAGGGAAGAGAGAGATGGAGGGAGGGAGGTGTAGAAACAGGCGGGAGAGAGGGAAGAGAGAGATGGAGGGAGGTGTAGAAACAGGCGGGAGAGAGGGAAGAGAGAGATGAGGGAAAGAGAGGGAGACCCATGCTGAGGCCCTGACGGTGAGCTGCAGGGGACATGAAAACAGAGCCGTCATAATTTCCCCCCTCTCTCTCCCTCTCCCTCCTCTCTCTCTCCCTCTCTCTCCCTCCTCTCCCTCCTCTATCTCTCCCTCTCTCTCTCCCTCCTCTCTCTCTCCCTCTCTCTCCCTCCTCTCCCTCCTCTCTCTCTCTCACTCTCTCTCTCTCACTTGTCACTATCGCTATCGTCTCAATATCTCTTTCTCTCCTTTTCTCCATTTCTCTTTCTCTCACTCTCACCCCTCTCTCTCTCTGTCTCATCTCCGTCTCTCCATCTGTCTCTCTCACTCAATCCCTCTCACTCTCTCTCTCTCTCTCGCTCGCTCTCTCTTTCCGTTTACGTTGCAGAACTGGCCTGGGTGCTGATTCAGGCCGACAGTAAAAAAGAGGGTAAACCTCAAAAAAGCCTTCACTTAAAGAACCCGATTGATTCCGTTGAGTTTTTGGGTGAAAACGGCTGGGGGCCCCACTGGCGTGGGCCCCAGGGGGCCTCAGGGGGCCTCAGGGAGCCCCGCTTTTCAGCATCCGGCCGGGCCCCACAGGGCTGGTCCTCTTTTGGGGAAAACGAGATTTCAGGAAATGATCCGTGGGGGGTCCGACCCCATCTTTGAGCTGGGCAGGTTTTTCTCCGTGTGTTTACATTACAGTAATTTGGCAGACACTCTTATCCAGAGGAAAGTACAGCGAAGTACAGCTCCTAGTCCTAGAGTCATCACGTAGATAAAAACTTGAACCCTTGTCGAACAATCAGGCAAACTGACCATGTAGCAATACCACGGTTTTGGCAATTAGGACACTGAGAGTATTCTAATAATTATAGCATACAGCGTAGCACTCGGCCGGTCAGAAATGTAGACTCATCGAGGGTGTGAATCTGTCTCTGATGCAGTGAATCAGGAGGACGGCGGCCATTTTGATTGAGATGTACTGATCTTGTCGGGGTGGGGCTGGGGGGGGGGGCGTGTCCATTAGGAGACCTTACGCAGGCGTGGTATCGATCCCGGGCTCTTGTTCAAGCCACATTTGAGCGAACCTGATCAATTCCGCCCTGTCAGCTTGATTGATCACCAATTATCTTCCCCGTATTGATTATGATGCTGGTTAGTAAAGTGCTGCCGTTGTCAAGTGGCAAAGGGAACAGCGGAAACTGGCTGAGTGGTTCTGTTTCTCTCTCTCTTTCAACCTCTCCCTCTCTCCCTCTCCCCTCTCTTCCTCTCTGCCTCTCACCTTCTCTCTGTCTCTCACTCCATCGCTTTCTCCAGCTCTCTCTCTCACTCTCTTTCTTTCTCTCTCCAGCTCTCTCTTTCTGTCTCTCACTCTCTCTCTTTCATTATCACCTGCTCCTCTTTTCTCTCTCCTCTGTCATGATTTTAATTTCCTCTGTTTTATGGTGCCCACCCTCCTCCCCCTGTCCTTTCCCAGGGACGAGAGAGTTATTTACATATTTATTACCTCCATCCAACCTGTATTTTTACCGGGAAGGTCGACCGAGTTCTCTTTTATAGCAACAGCCGGGGGAATACAAGCGATTGCAGGTTTACACAGCCAATAAGGAGTGAGATCACAATCATGTGATTACAATGTTCTTAACTGAACATTCTAACGATGATGAAACAATCACCGAAGCAGCAGTTCTAGAACACTGACTTCGAATTCTGAAGAAAAGAAAAAAAACATTCCGAGGAAACCTACTTTTCAGAGAGTTAACGGTGTGTGCGGATGGTTGTAGTGTCAGTAGTGATTGTTACATCATCATTAGAATGTTCATAACTGAATATTCTACCGCTGCTGTAACAGATACTACTAGAGTTCTAGAACACTGACTTAAAGTTTTGAAGAAAAAGAAGCATTCCTAGGAAAGCTAGTTTTCAGAGGGTTAATGGTGTGTGTCAATGGTTTGGCAGTCAGACTGAGAGAGACAGTGGGAGAACGGGACTGGGACATGGCTGGTCTTTCATTAAGTGCAGAGGGTAGTAGTCATGGCCGCAGGCAGTCAGGACCTCACTTTAACTCCTCTGCTATCTCTGTTGGATTTCTCATTGCATTTCTGTGGCCATTCATTCTGCCTTTACTGCTACAACCAGGCTGTCCAGCAGAGGATTGGCTCCCTCTCTGTAGACGGGCTCCTACTGAGATTTCTTCTTGTTGGGGAGGTTTTTTTGTTTGTTAGATTTTTAGAAACTCAACTTGCTGGCTTTTTGAGGGTTGAGGCCTGGTTTTTGTCCAGTTCTCATCTTTTGTATGTCCACTGGGCAGGGCATTGTTCCCGTTGCTTCTGTGGGGGCGTTGGACCAACTTGGTCGGCCATCGATACCCAGGTCATCTACACACCTGTTCCTGCAGAAACTTCTCTCAGGGAACCCTGCCGGTCATCTGGAATTCACAGAACCGCGGTTAAAGGCGTAACTCCGGTCCTCCTGCTCTCGGTCCCTCCATATTCCCCCATTCCACTCCTCTTTTCTTCTATTTCTCATCTCCTCTGCCAACCGGCTGATCTCTCCTCCCATTTTCCTACATTCACTACTTCTCCGTACCTTGACTCTGACCCCCTGTGTATAAATGACCCCACCACCCCCGCTGCCCCCCCCCCTTAAGTAAGCCTACAACCACTGCCTCTTTTCCTCCTGCTCTCTCTACACCATCTCTTATGGGGAGGGGTGGAGCAGGGCCAATTAAAATAGACCCTGTCCTCTTGTCTACACTCTGTAACTCTGCTAATTAAGCAGCTACGTGCCACACAAACAGGGACACACACACACACACACACACACACACACATGCACGCACACACAGACACACACACAAACATACACAGGCACGCACGCACACACACACACACGCACAAACATGCACACACACTAACACACGCACTCACACACACACACACACAAACATACACACACACACACGCACGCACACAAACATACACACACAGATACGCACACACACACGCACACGCATGCACACAAACATACACACAGACACGCACTCACACACACACACACACACAAACATACACACACACACGCACGCACACACACACACACACAAACATGCACACACACAAACATACACACACGCACGCACACACACACACAAACATGCACACATGCACAGACAGGTGCACACACACACACACACACACACAAACATGCACACACACACACGCACACACACACACGCACATGCACAGACAGGTGCACGCACACAGACACGCATGCATGCACACAAGCACTTCCTTGAATTGATGAGATTCAATACTACTTTATTCCTAAATCCAGCTGCGAGATCGCTAATCTGATAACTCAGATCAGTGTTTATCAGAAGGAATAAAAAGTCTTTGGGAAGGTGGTGCTTTGTTTTCAGAGCATTAGACTTTGCGAGCTGGAGGATGTTGGAGCGTCAGATTTGTTTGAAATGAGACTCCAGCTAAACGACCTGGTCTGCGTTATGAAATACTCGGGATAAGTTTGATGAATTGTCAGCAGGTAAAATGTGAAGCCCGTCAATACGAATCTGCCCGCTTACGGCTCGGTCAGTGACATGACAAAACGCTGGCTTCACCGGCCGGCACTGAGAGGCAGAAATAACCCAGCCTGTCAACTCTGCAGTGTGACCCAGCGTGTCAACTCTGCCTTATAACCCAGCGTGTCAACTCTGCCTTATAACCCAGGTTGTCAACTCTGCAGTGTGACCCAGCGTGTCAACTCTGCAGTGTGACCCAGCGTGTCAACTCTGCAGTGTGACCCAGCGTGTCAACTCTGCCTTATAACCCAGGTTGTCAACTCTGCCTTATAACCCAGCCTGTCAACTCTGCTGTATAACCCAGCCTGTCAACTCTGCTGTATAACCCAGCGTGTCAACTCTGCAGTGTGACCCAGTGTGTCAACTCTGCCTTTTAACCCAGCGTGTCAACTCTGCCTTATAACCCAGCCTGTCAACTCTGCTGTATAACCCAGCGTGTCCTTGGAAATCCCCGCTAAAGACCCTCCCAATGATTTTTTTAACCGCGCCATTATTATCGGACTCTTAACCGCATATTAATTATAATCTCAGATTAGACGCGCGTGCCAAAAGATAATTGCAGTTGCATTACTGTGGTAACGGGTCCCTTATGTGTCCTTTAGCAATGGCGTCCTGTTATGAATTTTTCTGCATGAAAGCGCGTTGTCTTTGGCGCGGTGACAGGGCTCCTGACCGTGTGCTGAGACCTCTCATAGGGCTAACCAACCCCAACCCCGCTCTCTGTCTGCCCCCCCCCCAGTCTGTGGGCTGAGACCCCTAACCCCCCCCCCCTCTCCTCTGGGCCCCCAGTCTGAGACCCCCCTAACCCCCCCCTCTCCTCTGGGCCCCCAGTCTGAGACCCCTAACCCCCCCTCTCCTCTGGGCCCCCAATCTGGCCCCCCTAACCCCCCCCCCCCTCTGCTCTGTGCCCCCAGTCTGAGACCCCTAACCCCCCCCTCTCCTCTGGGCCCCCAGTCTGAGACCCCTAACCCCCCCCCTCTCCTCTGGGCCCCCTGTCTGACCCCCCTAACCCCCCCTCTCCTCTGGGCCCCCAGTCTGAGACCCCTAACCCCCCCCCTCTCCTCTGGGCCCCCAGTCTGAGACCCCTAACCCCCCCCCCCCTTCTCCTCTGGGCCCCCAGTCTGACCCCCCTAACCCCCCCTCAGTCACCCCCGCTCTCCATCCCTGCTCACCCCTGTCTGAGGCTGAAACGTCGTGTGGATTCCTGTTCCTGTTCTGGGGCCTGTGTCGTGCGAAGCTGTTCACTCTCCTCTTATTGATTTCTCCATCTGTCCCACTTTCTCTGCCAGTCGCTGCTACAATAGGTGGCTGTGTGGAGCGGTGACCGTAAATGAGAGAGTGTGTGTGCGTGTGTGTGTGTGTGTGCGTGTGTGTGTGTGTGTGCGTGTGTGTGTGTGTGTGTGTGCGTGTGTGTGCGTGTGTGTGTGTGTCTGTGTGCGTGTGTGTGCGTGTGTGTGTGTGTCTGTGTGCGTGTGTGTGTGTGTGCGTGTGTGTGTGCGTGTGTGTGTGTGTCTGTGTGCGTGTGTGTGTGTGTGCGTGCGTGTGTGTGTGTGTGTGTCTGTGTGTGTGCGTGTGTGTGTGTGTGCGTGTGTGTGTGTGCATGCGCAGCCAGGAGCACTGTCAGAGTTAGTGTTACAAAGAATTTCAACAGTAGTGTATAACTGAGTAGTTTTTTCTGTGGAAATGGACAAGAGAGGGAGGGGGACGAGAACTGCTCGGAACTGCTCTTGGCAAATATGTACGCAATGATAAAAAAGTAAAGGAAAAACTCCTTCCCAGGAGTGGATGTGTGGTTGCAGCTGGTCAGCTCCGGTCCAACCTACGGCCTTCTAATCGGCCTGACTCACACACGCGTAGCTGAACCTGGGGTCGGCAGGGGAACAGGTGAAAGGTCACGGAAAAGGGAAAGGCGAGCGAGAAGTCTGCACGTCCGCAGCTATGTGGTTGACTTTTAAACGCTGTGACACACAGCGGCGTGATGCTAACCCTTCGTCGATGCTAACCCCCCATCCATGCTAACCCCTCATCGATGCTAACCCCTCATCGATGCTAACCCCTCATCGATGCTAACCCCCCGTCGATGCTAACCCCCCCATCGATGCTAACCCCTCATCGATGCTAACCCCCCGTCGATGCTAACCCCCTCATCGATGCTAACCCCTCATCGATGCTAACCCCTCATTGATGCTAACCCCTCATCGATGCGGTTAAAGTGTGCTGCCGTGGGAACGGGTTTAAATCAAACCGATCGTTCTCCTGCTTTAGCCGTTTAGTCAAAACTAATGTCCGGAAAGCTGGCCCCTTGGTTTGACGTCTCCGTTGCTTTCTCTCTCTCCCCCTCTCCTCTCTCTAGACTGTCCCAGGGCGACTTCTCCGTGGAGGTGAACCCCGGGGACTACCTGGACATCTTCTGCCCCCACTACCCCTCCGGGGGCCCCTCCTCGTCGCCCCCGGAGACGCTGGCCCTGTACCTGGCCAACGAGAAGCAGTTTCAGGGGTGCGCCGGGACCCGCGGGGCCCTGAAGCGCTGGGAGTGCAACCGGCCCTTCGCCCCGCTGGGGCCCGTCCGCTTCAGCGAGAAGATCCAGCGCTTCACCCCCTTCTCCACGGGCTACGAGTTCCTGTCGGGCCACCACTACTTCTACAGCTGTGAGTAGCTCTCCAACCCAATCCCGCTACGAGGGCCCCCTGTAGCTCTCAA
>NC_083768.1:42734562-42739562 GCF_963514075.1 Conger conger | reverse complement strand
AACACACACACACATGCCCACACACACAGGAATGCACACACATGCGCACACACACACACACGAACACACACGAATGCACACACAAACACACACACACTCTGCCCAGCACTTCCTCTTCATCCTCCTCTTCCTCCTCGCGTGCCGTGCTCTCCGGGTCGTGAGGGCCTCAGAATCCCCTCCACAGTCTCTCTCTCTCTGTAAGAGCTCTGCTGGGAAGGGCCCCACGCTGGCCCTTAAGGGCCCTCCCAGTGCAGCTTCGCGAGGGACACTGCTGTGCTTAACATGAGCCGTCTACCCGAGAGGAAGAGGCTTCAGACTCATTAGCTCGATTAGCACGGGGAGCGCTCTCATTTACATACAGTGCGCGCTGTAGTGTTAGCGTAGCATAGCACGGGGAGCACTCTCATTTACATACAGTGCGCGCTGTAGTGTTAGCGTAGCATAGCACGGGGAGCACTCTCATTTACATACAGTGTGCGCTGTAGTGTTAGCGTAGCATAGCACGGGAGCACTCTCATTTACATATAGTGCGCGCTGTAGTGTTAGCGGGCGGTGACTGCATCCCCACAGGAGTCCTGATTGGTTTCCAGACCTGGGTGTCTGCATGTGGCTTTATGGTGGAGTGTGTGTGTGTGTGTGTGTGTGTGTGTGTGTGGAGTAGTGATTGGAAAGTGAGGCAACCAAAATGACATGGCATGACAACCATCGGTGGCTACCATATGTTACCAGTTACTCACTCACTTGAAACAACTGTTGCGTTGTGATACCTTAATCGCCCTTACTAGCTTAACTCTTTGAAGAGTGTCTAGAATTCTAGAACTCTGCTTTCAGTTACCGGCAGTGATCATGACATCACTGTTAGAATGTTCAGGTTTGGGCACTCTAATCGCGTGAGGTCACACAGTAAACAGTTACCCGCTCGAGGGGTAATGGACTTTCAGTGGACAGCAGTGCTGGACAGTAGTAGGCAAACCAAGGGCCAAAAAACAAAAAACAAAAAAAAGCGCTAGTCCGGCACTCTCTGTGGATGGCAGCTGATGCGGTTTTGAACCAGCCGCGGCAGACCGGCTTGTTCCCGTTTAGCAGCGCGTAGATCAGGGGAGAGTCGCAGCGTTTCCAGCCGAGAGCGGACAGGGTCGGACTCACGGACGGGTCCGCGGAGGAGACGGTGATTTAAGCGGTCCGGGAGTAAACCCGCGGCCCTTCCCTCCTGCTTCCTGAAGGAAAGTCTATTTCATGCCTTCCGGCGTTTTCTCCACCGTTTGAGGGCCGCTCCAGACTGCGTGATCTGCAGTCATCTCGGGCCTTCTTCTCAGAGCACACCTGTTTTAAAATGGCCTCCGCCTCGTCCTGCAGTCCTGGCTCTTTTCTGCTGCCACAGTTCCTACTTTGACCGTAAATATTGACCCGTAAGCTTCACTAGCTTGTTATTGCATTGTAGCTGTGGCTTTGAATGTGCTATTTAATGTTTTCTAGAACGTTTTTACATGTTTTGTATTTCGTTAGGGGTGTTTGTCATACCCTTCGACACATCTTTTTGTAAGTCATAATTGTGAATCCCAAAAGGGGGCAGTGGGTGGTGGTGGAATAAAGCAGAAAATGCTTTTACATGTGTGGCACTGCTACATGGCACTGATAAGTAAGGGCAGGAACTGTGAAAATGAATAGGTTATGAAGATTAGTGTTGGTGTTGTTATCCCTCACGGTGGTCGTCCTGGTATTGTTGTTGTGGAGAAGAGGAGGAAGCAGGCCCATAACCAGCTGAGTGACCCCTCTCTGTCTGCCCTCAGCCCTGTCTCTGGATGACGGAACCCAGCTACCCTGTATGAAGCTCAAAGTGACAGTGTGCTGTGATGCCAGTGAGTATCCTCTTCACACACACACGCTCATCACTCCATCCCTCCGTCTGTCCCCCTCCTCTCCCAGTGTGTGTGTGCGTCTGTGTCTGTGTGTGAGTGTGCGTGTCTGTGTGTGTGAGTGAGTGTGTGTGTGTGTGTGTGAGAGTGTGTGTGTGTGTGTGTGAGAGTGTGTGTGTGTGTCTGTGTGTATGAGAGTGTGTGTGTGTGTCTGTGTGTGTGTGTGAGAATCTGTGTGTGTGTGAGTGTCTGTGTGTCTGTGTGTGTGTGTGCATGTGTGTCTGTGTGTGTCTGCAAGTGGCTGTGTGTGAGTGCGCGTGTGTGTCTGTGTGTGAGTGTGTGTGTGTGAGAGTGTGTGTGTGAGTCTGTGTATGAGAGTGTGTGTGTGTGTGTGTCTGTGTGTGTGTGTGAGAATCTGTGTGTGTGTGTGTGAGAATCTGTCTATGTGTGTCTGTGTGTCTGTGTGTGTGTGTGCATGTGTGTCTGTGTGTGTCTGCAAGTGGCTGTGTGTGAGTGCGCGTGTGTGTCTGTGTGTGAGTGTGTGTGTGTGTGTGTGAGAGTGTGTGTGTGAGTCTGTGTATGAGAGTGTGTGTGTGTGTGTGTCTGTGTGTGTGTGTGAGAATCTGTGTGTGTGTGTGAGAATCTGTCTGTGTGTCTGTGTGTGTGTGCATGTGTGTCTGTGTGTGTCTGCAAGTGGCTGTGTGTGAGTGCGCGTGTGTGTCTGTGTGTGAGTGTGTCTGTGTGTGAGTGTGTGTGTCTGTGTGTGAGTGAGTGTGTGTGTGTGTGTGTGTGAGAGTGTGTGTGTGTGTCTGTGTGTATGAGAGTGTGTGTGTGTGTGTGTCTGTGTGTGTGTGTGAGAATCTGTGTGTGTGTGAGTGTGTGTGTGTCTGTGTGTGTCTGCAAGTGGCTGTGTGTGTGTCTCTGCATATCTTGTGTGAGTGTGTGTGTGTGTGCGTGTGTGCGTACATGTGCATTTGTTTATGTGGGCAATCAACCCAACCGATCTCTTGAGATGCATTCATTTGTTTGGGTATCGTAATGCATGCTAAAACCGGTGATCATTTTCTGACCTAATAACAATGGTCTAATAATCATAGGCCCATGCAAGGTGCCTCCAGTTCTGGCATTGAAATGTGTGCTTTAATATGTGCTACTGCTATCGTTATAATGATTCTTCTGTCATTAAACACATTTTGTAGTGCAGACTAATAGCTGCTGGGTGGCTGGAGCGGGTAATTTGCTTCGTAGTGATGTGTCCCGCGGTCTGCCGTGCTTCAGGGCGGCACGTAGCCGATTCCAGTCGTCTCCTTGTGCAAGGGCGGCCCCTCTGGCTGTCGGCGGTACTGCGCTCTGCCGGCCCCAGTGCTGTTGCTGCTGTGTGTGTGCGTGTGCACTGCAGAGCTGATGGAGGCTTGAGCGGGGGGCGCGACAGGCTTGTGCAATCCAAATGTGGAGGGGGGAAAAACAAAATGGTGGATTCACATTTACCGAAATAAATAGAAATAGGAATATTGGTAGGAATGGGAATTATGGCCACCAGTTTTCTCAATTCGCTGTTGTTTTTACTGTTGCAAAACTGAATTTCTGTCTGACTTTCCATCTACTTATTGAAAGTAAATATGAGGATAGAAAGCATGGGAGGCTGTGAGGGTAATGGTTCCAGCCTGCCACCACTGGAGTTTCTACGTTTCTCCCTCTCTCTTCCTTTCTGCCGCTCACCCCTTCTCTGTCCTACAATCCCTTGTTTTCAAAGCAAAACTAATCCTGACGAAACTCTTTCCCCTCTGCCTCCCTCCTTCTACTCCTCCTTTTGGTGTTCTGTCTTTCCTGTAGTGGCACTAATCTCTCCCCTCTCTCTGTTTCATCTTTTCTTTCCTTCCTCTTTTCTTTTTGTCATCTGTTCCTACCGGAGCAAAACTAATCTCCCTATATCTACTCCTGTTTCCTGCTTATCTGTCCTCTCTCTCTCTTTCTCTCCCTCTCTCTCCCTCCCCTCAATCGTTCTCTCCCTGTCAATCCCTCCTCTCTTTCACTCTTTCTCTCTCTCCCTCTCTCTCACTCCTCTTTCCCTCCTCTCAATCATTCTCTCCCCATCGCTCCCTCTTCTCTCTCACTCTTTCTCTCTCTCCCTCTCTTTCACTCTGTCTCTCTCCTTCCTCACTTGTTCTCTCCCCCTCACTCCCTCCTCTCTCTCTCTCCCTCTCTTTCACTCTGTCTCTCTCCTTCCTCACTTGTTCTCTCCCCCTCACTCCCTCCTCTCTCTCTCTCCCTCTCTTTCACTCTGTCTCTCTCCTTCCTCACTTGTTCTCTCCCCCTCACTCCCTCTTCTCTCTCTCTCCCTCTCTTTCACTCTGTCTCTCTCCTTCCTCACTTGTTCTCTCCCCCTCACTCCCTCTTCTCTCTCTCTCCCTCTCTTTCACTCTGTCTCTCTCCTTCCTCACTTGTTCTCTCCCCCTCACTCCCTCTTCTCTCTCTCCCTCTCTTTCACTCTGTCTCTCTCCTTCCTCACTTGTTCTCTCCCCCTCACTCCCTCTTCTCTCTCTCTCCCTCTCTTTCACTCTGTCTCTCTCCTTCCTCACTTGTTCTCTCCCCCTCACTCCCTCCTCTCTCTCTCTCCCTCTCTCTCATTCTCTCTCGCCCTCTCTCCCTCTCTCCTTCCCTCACTCTCTCCCCCCTCTCACTCTCTATCTCTCTGTTATGAAATGGGACTGGTACGCGGTTGATATTGGGTGAAGGATGTGATTGATGTGTTTTAGAGTGTTCTTTGAGAGAGGAGCGGAGATGCCGCGGACATACTCCACCGTGTCTGTATCTCCCGTTATTTTAGAGACCTGTCGAGACTGAAAACCTCGAGTGGAGAGGTGCCACAGGATGTCAGGATGGTGTCTGGGGGGGGGAAGCGTGCCTGTGAATTTGTGCCGCAGACGTGTCGTCAGTTTGGCTCCAGCTCTGCCGTTTTCTGTCGGGTGACGGTGACGGAAAGGGGTCTGACTGAGAAACTTAGCGTCGGCGTGTTTCCAACGAAACAAAAACGGGGAAATTCCTCAAATCGGGGCTGTTGTTTTCGGGTGTTGAGGGAGAGCACCCGAGGGTAGAGGTTTTGGGGGAAACGGAGCTCGCGTCTGGTCTGCGCCATACTTTTTC